>NC_134484.1:191186544-191426544 GCF_040206685.1 Ascaphus truei | reverse complement strand
AGGATGTACTACAGGGACCCCGTTAATGTAAGTATCTATAGAACAAGGAGGGTGGTTCCGTTTTGGCTTGCACATGTGCAGTAGCCATGGAGAAGCCAGGAGACACACTGGGAGTACTCCGTCGCCATTCGCTGACGTCATCGAGTGCCGCCGGAAGTCTGGTCAGTGTACCAGCACAGACACGTAGGCATGACACCAGTTTGCAATCACTGCAGGTAAATGCTATGCTTGACAGCTGCTGCATTATGACATGTGCTTTTTATCATGGTTTTGATTGGTTTATTGGGTGTTATGTTGCACTGGGTGGGGATATAAGTAGAAGTCACGGTCATTGTACCATTGAACTGCCCTGAGGAAGGTCGCTCTCTGCAGACCGAAACGTTGGTTGAAGTGCCTGTATTCTCTTTAATACATACTGCATTTGTCCCAATCACAGATACCGTGTGTGTGGGTGGAAACCTATGTGTTACCAGGTGTGGTGCACTATACTTATCAGGCTCACAGGAGGTCTGAGCCTCCGCTAGTGAGAGCCTGGGGTGAATCCTCTGGAACGTTCTCGGTTTCAGCGCCTCCACCTGTGTAGGATTCTAGGGATGTAGAAGGTTGCCTACACAGGACCCGCATATACAATAACAACATACACACATAACATTCCCCATAGGGAGTAACTCCACAGTCACTGTGTATCCCCACACTGTGTCCACAGCCCAACCCCTTTGTCCCCAGCGCACATAGGAAGATAGCTGCCGAGCGCTCTTGCATTCTGGCCTGCAAGCAACTTCGATCTGCCGCTTGGTGATCCCGTCTGATCTGAT
Organism: Ascaphus truei; assembly: GCF_040206685.1. NCBI lineage: Eukaryota > Metazoa > Chordata > Amphibia > Anura > Ascaphidae > Ascaphus > Ascaphus truei. The sequence goes on along the minus strand of NC_134484.1, from coordinate 191,425,729 downwards.
GTTGCCTCTTCCGGGGCCCGTCAGGGGCGATCCCACCCTGGAGATAGTTTCTGTCTCTTTCTCTGGGGCTACAGACTTGAGCCCAAGTCTCTTCACGGGGAGCGCAGCGTCCGCTGTGTCCCTATCTAACACTAGTACTACTGTGACAGGGTCCCTAACCTAGGGCCGGTCTCTGTAGCACCACAAGCTGAGGAGTGAAGACCTATCTGGGGCCTAGGGGGTTACTGGCCTAATCCGTTCCCCTAGCTCTTCCCGGTCCTGACTGCTAACTAATAATCCCAGCACCTGCAGCAACCCACTGCACTAACTGTACCTGCAGCAACGCACTGCAACCAACGCACTGCAACTTGCTTGGTACCTGCAGCAAACGGCTGCACACTCACTATGCCTTCTTGTCAGCACTCACAGCACTGACAGCCGTGACACTGACAAGGCTGCACCTCACACGCACCTAAGGGCAGGGTCCCTAACCTAGGGGCCTTCCCTATGAACTTACCCACTAACCTAGTGGGGAGTGGGGCCTACCTGGGGCCTGGGGTTTCTCTGGCCTAGTACAGCAGAGCCCTGCTCTGTGTACACTACCTTCCCCAATCTCTTCCTGGATCCAACTGACAAAAACCCTGTCTGCACACAACATTGTTCCAACTCTGCAGCATGAGAATCTGCCAGCTCTATTGGCTTCATTGCTGCCTGTGACCAGGGTGAAAGTGCAGTCCCCAGAGGCTGCTGGGAATTGTAGTCCTTGGCACAGTTCTTTCCTATGGGGACCGCGTGCGTGATCTTTATTGCGCATGTGCGACGCTGTAATGGCCGCCGATATGCTTAACTGCGCCTGCGCAACCTCCCAGAGCTCCGGCACACTGGCGATGGCCACCGCTACACTGGCCAACCTCTGCGCATTGCGCGAACCTCGCGCCGCAACCGAGATGGCGGTGCCCGCCGGGAGAAGTCGCCGTCCCCTTCCCCCACTGCCACAGGGGTAAGGCAGGGGGCAAAGGAAGATCAGGGGAACCGGGGGTGACCCCCTTACATATATATATATATAAAACCTCACCACTTATTCTGCCCGCCCAAACGAAAGCGCCACAAAACCACACAGCGCACAAGGCAGGAGGGAGTTAGCCATGCCATAGGAGAAAGAGGAAGGAGCCCAGAGAAGGCCTATTTATGCCACCAAACTACACCCTCTTACAATACTCCTAGCATGTCCCTTTTCTACAGGGGCTTCTTTAGTTTCTGAATTTCTCCATTTCTGTATCCTTGTATCTTTCTCCAGTCTCTTTCTCTTCCCCCAATTACTTTGAATAAGGTGAGATTCAGTAAAGACTGAATTATGCTAACTTGGATATGCAGAAGTATATTGAAAGTACTTACATTAGCATATAGATATGTATACTGTATTAGGTGCTGTAGGTGTGTTTTTGTGCACAGGTGTGTATGGAGCGGTATATAAGTAATTTCGGATTCTAGTACAATACGTTGGAAAAATGTAGCCATACGATGATTCAAGGAGTAGCACTGGGTTAAAGTAAGGTTATTCTGTTTAGTGGATAGGCTTTCTGAATAACCTGACATTAATTTAGGATAACGTAAGGTTAAAAAACCTAACAGAGCTTAATGCCCTATGTGAAAGGAAAGATGATGATGAAATACACATTTTATTTAAAATGAGCCATTTCACCTCATGCAAATGGTACTCACATTTTTGTAGATAAGGCAAACAAAAAGCCATAAAAAAAAATGTCAATAAAACACTGCAAAAATGTTACATTCTACCTACATTCTTTTTCTAGGTAGCATTAAATGCTGCGTTTTAAAACACACCAATGTGGGAGCAGGTCATAGAAATTAAATTGTAGAAATTCAGTTTGAAATATGCGACAACTTTTAATAGAGGTACTTACCACCCAAACTTACCTAAAGTCTATTCGTATTTTTCTTAGATTATCATTTTAACTTGCTATAGCTAATTATCAATCATGCAAAGGGAACTTTTGAAATAAAACCAGCAAGACTACTTATGTGAGTATATTACATTAAAAAAGACTTGATTAAGCAATATGCACCTAAAACCACATCATCATTCAGATTTGTCCCTGAAGATGAATTTTAAATTGTTCACGCGAGGAAAGTTAGGTTTGGGATAAAGCCCTTTATTAAAACTAAAGAGGTGACTTCCAGTTGGTTAATAAATACAGAAGGGTAAGAACCACAAACCATTACACTAGTCACTGCCAATGTCCTTGTTTGCATAAACAATAATGTGAATAAAAACCATGTTAAATACAGAAGAGAACCCATTCTTAGTAAACTGAGGTTATTAAAGTATGAATCTTCATATCTTTGTCGCTCTATAAAACTTTTACAACCCCGTCCTATTTGCACAGAAATTACATCCCCAAAGCTCAGTGCCAAAGACACATGTTAATAAGCTCACAACTTTTAATTAAGCAATATGTATAAGTAGATTCCCATTAAGCTGTGATTTGTGGGCTAGTTCATTACAGTGGGTTTCAGCCACTAGACACATATTCAATACAAATCAAGGAGCCTGCATATTATCCAGCTTAATGTGAGCTTATGTGTGATATTTTATCACTTGTTCAGATTGGTGGCATACAGCTCCTATTTTCTTCATAGTAGTAATGCAGTAACTGAAACGTAACGAATGCACTTTCTCAATGATCAAGCGTATACATTGTTTACTTTTATTCAAAGCTATGAAATTTTCATAATCTGATAGAAAAGTAATGTGTTATATTAAGACAATGTATGCCGGCCTAATGTACCTTTGAAGTCATCTAATGCTCAGTGAAGATGCGTGAAATGCTCACTGTAGTTTGAAAAACAGGCACAATTTGCTTATATTTTTCACTAAAACATGGAGTGAAATTAGCAAACTTGACAAAAAAAAATTGCCAAGCAGTTCAAGTCAATGTGTAAGGTCACGTGGCCCTACAATCTACGTAATCTGCCATTTCCTGCCATTTTCACAAAATTCTTTTTTCCCAAAAGAATTTGTACAACTGTCCAAAAAATGATGATGTGCAAAATGTGCCTGTGTCCAGGCAAATTAATGTACTTTACTGTACTTTGAAATAAATCACCAAAATCTAGTCTAATTTTGGAAGAGATCCCACTTGAGTTTTTCTGTTAACTATCCTGGGGAAGCTTATTCCAATATACATAAAGGACAATGCTCTTGCAAGCAAAAAAAAAGTCAGGTTAATTTTCCCAGCAAGAGAAACAGGTCCTCTCTCACTAGGCTTTTTGTCTATTTCAAATCAAATCAAACAAGCTTTATTGGCATGACAAAAGAACATTTCAGTACTGCCAAAACACGAATAACAGGGGGGTAGGGCATATGGTATATATTTTCTCGCTTGTTTTATAAAAATTATAGTCAAATTTGCCAAAATTCACAAATATTTGTCAATATTTTTGGATACAGTTTCACAAATTCTGATCAAACAACGGCAAACAAAATTGAACAGTTTGAGAACCAGTAAAGATCTTTTGATGAAAGAGGCACAAAAGAGTGCTGGATCAGGTCAGGTTATTTTATTAGGCAAATACTGTATACTGTAGAACTGAAAAAACACAGTAAACATGAGATTAGAAGGAGAGGTAGAATTTATCAGGCAACATAAATACATTAAAGAACCTCAAAAGGGGGAGTGGAACCCAGACGTGATACAAAGGTTACAGAATACATCACGGACACACTGAGGAACATGTATCTAGCACAGCAAAGTCTACAAAAAGGAACAGGAATTTTTCTTTTATCGTTGCTCTACATATTAAAAAGCTTAATTGCATCCAAATGCAGTACTCTGAAGGCAAATGAATCCATATGTAATGGTGAGCTCATTAATATGTTATAACGAGTTGCCCTCTGCTAAATTTAAGAGATGTAATGATAATGAAAGTCAGACAAATGCTAATGACATGGTGCATGTGGCCATGTGTTAGGTTTCAGTTCCCAAAAAATAATTACCTTTAATTTAGTTTAAAAAAATTTTTTTTTAAATACTTTGGAATGCCTTTTTTCCTGCTTTTTGTTGTCCAGGTCACATACTGTACCTTATTCTAAATTTACAAAATGGACATAAAAAAATAAAAGATATCAAGCATGTCAATATACTGGATGAAACAAGTTGAGATATGTTTGCAAATCAAGCAAAATTAGCTGTTTTTGCAAAGAATTGTCAAAATATTAAAAGTCGATGTGCAAAGTTAATGTCATGTAACCCTAAATTCAGGTTACATGGTCATTTATATACTGTCATATTTGCAAAAATCTTGCAAAATGTGACATTCTGGCACAAAATTGGACCTTTTTAGCAATTCGAGTTTTCATGAAAATTTTGGTGAAAACACAACATTTAAGGACATTGAAAAGAATGTTGGACATCGTTGGATGATCTTCGTACATCGTTAGAACCAAACTTTACAATGATAAAGAATGTGTTTCATGATTTAGTGCTTTCACTTTATCAGCTTCAATGTTCTAAGCTTTTACCTCAACTTTGGGTTTACCTCTTTGTAACTGATGGAGAAAATGTTTGGAAATAGTTATGTGGTGTTTGTCAAAATAGATATTTAGCTGAAAAACGTAATGGGTATAATACAGTCGACATTAGATTTCTTTTTACAGGTGTCTATATTTTTTAATAAAGGAGAACACCAAAGATTCCATTGTAATCTGTAATAGGCTACGCTGTTTAAAATGTAAAATGATTCGATACATGATACACATATACTGTAGATACTGTACATATAGATAGATATGAAAAGTAAAAGGGAGATTGTCTCAAAACAGATTATTAAAAAATCAGAAATTTGAGTCATCATTAAAGTAGCATACAAATATATTATGGGAAATTGAGCTTTAAAGTGAGCTATCGATGTACAGTACTTGTACAGCATGGGGCATTTATGACAGGCCAGCTAAGTCATGGGTACTTGCTCGTTTGCTAAGGGGATGTTCAGCTTATCTCTCAAATGAAGCAGAAAGCCCAATCAAAATGGAAGTTGAATCCCCTCCTCTTTCAGTATCCGTACACCAGTCATGTCATGTGATCGCTCCCCGTGATTGCACAAAAGTGTTGATGGCCAGTGGCACTCTGCTGCCACCGACCACTGGCACTGTAAAGGTTAAAAAAAAGTCCCCAAATGAAAACTGAAGTCATTTTTTTCAATATCAGTGATGGAGTTTGGGTAATATTGCAGAAATAAAAAAAAATTGCTAATGTAATACAGGAAAAGTGAATCCTTCAAGGTACTTACTTTAGAAGAATCATTAATAATTACATCCAAAAAACAAGGCACTGTACTGTATGTTAGTGTATGCTAAACAATTTTGCTACTTCTTTATTCCGATCCTAAGCCTAAACAGCCTAAGCCAAACATGAAAGGCTCATTCTCAGATTTAAAAAAAGAAATAAACCGGAAAAAACCTGCAAAGTTTTGCACAAATTTAGAATTTGGAAATATTTTAAGTCCAAACGAAGAGTTCAAGAAGAGCCAACACAAAAATAACACCCACATTGAATGTATATATCATCGTTAAAGAAGTCAAACTCATTAAGTGCATTTTTTTATCTTTTTTCCTGAAAATAGGCGTAGTAAAGAATATAAATTCTAAGGACTCATTCAAGACACAATCTTCAGAACAAATTGTAGAACTTGTCATGTCAAAATGCCTTCCTTTTTAAATACAATTTTTTTCCTGTCAAAAAGAACATTTAATCGCCTTTTCCTCAGTACTCAGAATGTAGTTAATGACTTTTAACTCTACAATGACAATATAGTCCTTTGCAGCACCAAAAAATATGTGATGTTACCAGGATCTCCCAGTGCTTTACTCCTACCGATGTAAACAGACAACTGATTGTGCTGCCGTGGCACGCAACAGAATCCTTACTGCGGCTTCACCTGTAATGGAAAATCTTGGAGGGGGTCCCATTTGGAAGAACGGACCCCTTCAGCCAGCCGTGGCTTTTACTGTGCCCAGGAGTCACATAGTTTTTCTTTTCTTCACACGGCTCCAGGGACTGTCAGTCTGGCTACATCTGTAAAACCTCCCGCTTTTCCGTTTGTCCAAAGTAGGATGGTGACTTACTGTTCCTAACATGTAATGTGACTCAACTAGACAGGATGTCCAAATATTTAACGGACCATTAACACTGAAGTTAAATTAACCAACATACCCAGATAAAAGCTGTACGTGAGCCAAAACAGAGTATACAGTAACTTGCATAGAATGGATTAGTTTAAAGGAAAAAACAACCCCAGGGGTAGCAAAGTTAAACATAAAGAGAGAATTAAGATCATCATTGTTAAGAAAGCGAATAAAATAGTGATTTTCATCATTTTGTTAAATATAGTGCTAAATAGTATATGCCTTCACTAAAAGCAAATTACTTAGCACTTCACCAAACACAGCATGGAAGCATTCCAATGGAAACGGTATTGCTGTGATGTTAAGGCTTCAGATTTATTAAATAAATCAAGTGATAATGCTTTGAGGAACAATGGAGAAAAACATGTATGCTGCTACAACAATTGTTAGGCATTTAAGTAATGTACAGTATAAGGATGATAGGGGAAGTGTTAAAATGTAAACTCAATGATATGTAACATATTAAGTCCTGACACACTTACAGTACTGTTCTATTCATGTGATGAGAAACACAAACGTGTTTCAGTTATGCACAGGTTAATCACGGTCTTTTGTCAATATAAATTCAGCTTTAATTTTTTATATCCTGCTAGGCTCGGATCTCGCGGGTTTCCCCAGTTCCTATAAAACCACCCTTTCCGTCCCCTGCCGCTATTTTATATCAGTATCAACAGGGCAATGGAGGATGGGAGTGTGTGCCGAGGCTGGAAAGAGGCAAAGAGAGACAATGAGGGGCTGAGAGACACACTAAATGTAATGAATGTATAATTATATATTATTTTATCATACTACTGGACAGGTATCAGACTGTATTAATAGTAAGAAGAGACATGTCACCAATTATCTGACCTATCTCAGTCAACCATTTTCATTTGAATTTGGAACTGGACCTGGGTATTATTTCTATTTTTTTTTTTAATTTTAATTATAGTAGGTGAGCAGAGAGAGATATCTAGCACAATCGGATCTGTCTCCCCTCTACCAGTTAGGTACAACAACAACAACACCATTTAGTTATATAGAGTATATATTATATTTTATATACTGTAATAGGTTGGAATAGAGAATGAGATACTGGTGGCACCATCTGACCGGTCTCTTTTCTCTACCAATATACCAGTCCATCATTTCTAGCTAGCATGTGAAATACTTCTTATATATCAATATACAAATGTCTGGTCTCAAATTCTTCCTCAAACTCTACTTTTTTTTTCTATCAGCAGTCTTCATAAATCATATTATTATCATTATTTTTGCTAAATTGTGTGCAAATGACGTAGATACTTAAAAAGGAGTCAAAATCAGCTCCAGAATACGACACGATTTGATCAAATTCACATTTTCCCCATAATCCCAAACCAAAACATGAAAAAAAAACTTTTAGACCCAAAACACGGTGTCATGATAAAATCTCCAATTAAAATTTTCTCAGAACAGGACTGAGGAGGCCAACAACAAAAACATCCATATGTCTTATGGATGTAAGAGCAGCAGCACCTACACTGGAGTCGATTTTAAACAACGGATTTTGGCAGGCAAAAAAGGGATCAATGAGATGTGGTGGGGAGCATGCTGACCCTTTTGAGCACCAGAAAGTATTTAATGATAACTTCATGTAGTGCTTGTATCCCAATGGGAATAACATGCTTCACAATTACAATATAAAACCCAGTTCTTCAGACACAGTCATAGCCCAGTAGAGCTCATAATCTATGTGTTTTTGGAATCAGAGACACAAGGACATTAAAGTGACTTGCCCATAGAGCTGACACTGGGATGTGAACCAGGCTTCCTTGCTTCAATGTCAGTGTTGTTGTTTCAAGGGTCAGTGTTGCTACTTACTGAGCCGCTCCTTCACCACTTTTGTTGATTGCCTCTATTTTGTGGTACACATAGCAATTTGGTATCATAACTTTTCTTAAACACTTTTATTTTCATATAATATCTATAAATACGTACATGTACAATCTATCATCATTAATTATGCCAAGCAACAAGAATGGAAAATATACAGACCAAAGCAATACAAAACATTGGACAATATTTCATTGTATAACTCAAAACTCAGATAATTCATGTGCTCATCATGTGGCAGGATAACATTATCCTGTGCTTTGTATCTACACACAAATAATTTGTCAAGATGCATACAGATGCATGTTTTTCAGTCTAGTTCAGTTTCCTCTTCAGCAGGTATTGCAAGTATACCTAAAGTCTCCATTCATGCATTGAGAAAGGTAATTTATTTATACAGTACGTAGATCTCATCTGAGCATAGCAAGTTACTTTGAACATCTTGATCCTGGTTCTTCCATTCTTAATGATGCATAGGAAATGGTATGCTAAAAATAAAATATAACAATCATTAAGATTATGGCTTTCATAGTATTTTTTTTTACAAGGCTTAGTAATTACTTAAAGATGCCGTCTAAGGCTAGACTTATTAAAATATTCACTTTTTGATCCTTCTCCTCTTCAAAAGTAGAGGTAAAGAGAAAGAATTTCCTTATAGCTACACTCAATGCCCCAAACAAGGTAAAAATTAACTATTATTACAGTATATAGACATTAAATACAAAGGTTCTAAATAAGATGAAGAAACAAACGTAAAAACAATTAGAAATGAGTCGAGGTGGATGTGGGCTCTAAGGTTGTGCAGTGGGCAAAAAAATGCAGCCAAAAATGGCATAATTGTTTCTCAAACTTTAATAAGTTGGCTGTATACCCAATTACCAGTTGGGGGTCAGTCTGATAGGTCAGACAAGGAATAGGAGGACATGCGTGGATGCACTAGAGCCTGGGTAATCTAGACAAATACCACCTAACCAATTTTATTGAATAGCCTTTCCTGGTTAGCTCTACCGGCGCTGGTTAGGGTAGTGGGTTAGGTGGACAGAGAGCAGAGAGGAGTGTGGGGGTTGGGGGGTTCCCCGTAGTACACAGAAGGCTATGAGTTGATGGCTATCTGTTAACCACTACTATAAGGTTAAAAGGGTAGACACCCTAATCAAAGCACTTAATTAGACCTGTATTAACAGAAATGATTGATGAAAGGCTATCTCATAGAGCAGGGGTGCCCAAACTGGGGGGTGGGAGGGATGGTGGGGGAGGGGAATGGGATGTCTATCGAGTTCAACCTACAGTATGTTTAGTTTAGACAACAGAGATACTCCTCCTGTATATGTATTTAGAGTATTTACAGTATGTTGATCCAGAAGAAGGCAAACAAAAAAAAAACAGTGACATATCATCCAATGAAGTTTCAAGGGAATAAATAAACTCCTTCCTGACTCCAGTAATGGCAATTAGATTTCTCCCTGCATCAACATCCTTCACATGTTTACTTACTTTTGGTACAGTATATCCCTGTATATATTTCCTTTCTAAAAATATGTCTCACCTTTTTTAAGGATTTCTATTGTACTGTATCTGCCACAACAGACACATTACATTACACGTCAACTACATGTCAACTGCACTTACTGCAAATAACTATGCTAAACCTGCTGTCTATAAGCACTCTTAACTCCTTCTAAATCAAGAATTAGCATAATCTTGCCCCATTTCATTTGTACAGATGTAGTCAGACCAAGCCATGGCAGAGTGAGAAATTACAGCCACGTGAGCACTTTGTTGTTCATGGCTTATCTGTGACTTAGCTACGGTCAGTCGGCATATTTGTTAGTGCTGTTATTTATGTTATTACAGTTTAGTATGTGTGCCTGGCAGGTGGCACACTGAATATCATTGCCTATGATACTCAGGAGCCGCAAATTGCAAACAAATGGCACATATTTACACTTGTATGTATGTATGCATGTATATCTGATATCTGATATCTGAAATCCGCTGAGACGGAGGAAACGCATAGGGTCACGTGGCATTGAAACTACGGTGGTCGAGCGGTCCAGACGCCAGAGTGAGGACGTCAGTGAAGGTCTCCTTGGTCCCTGATTCGTGTGAGAGTAATGGCGGCCGCACGGAACTGACAAGTTCTAGTCTAAAGGAAGAATATCCATTTCGGTGATTGCGGCAATAGCAAACGTTTACTTGGAGCCATTTCGGACGCAATCGTGCGGAGGTGTACTGTGGAGTCTTCGATCTGGTGCATGGGCTGGTCCCATAACATGCCTTATTTTTATTGACAAAGTGTGAGTGTGCATTTGTCTGTCCATGATTTATTAAAAAAATTATATCTGATTTTATACAAGGATCGGGCGCTTTTTCTCTTCTTTTTTTCTAATAGGTTCGTTGGGAGGTTGGTGAGCCCAAGAAGAAGCAGCCTGGACTTTATTATTGTCATTTTCATGGACTCATATGGACTTATGTATCGTTATATATATTTATAGTTTTCCTATTTTCATGGTTTATTTTTAACACTTTTTTATGTTATCAATTGTTTCAACTATATAGTACATTTTTTCATTTTTCTAGTCCATAGGTCACAACAGTGTGATCATCCCATTTTTCATTTTTTTACTCATTTTTTCATTTTTATTTTTATTTTTTATGCACATTTTTTATTTTTTTGGGCAATTTATTATATTATAATTTTATTAATAATTGTTTCATACCACAAGCATATTGTCATGTTATATTATAAATAGGCATCTGTGCTGGGTGCAACATCTTGCCACATCAGATCAGGGCTGCAGCAATTTGGGTGTAGTGTGTGAAGGGTGCTGTCTTTATTATTGTTTTGGCATGTAAAGTATATCTTTATTTATATAGCGCCATTTATGTACGTAGCGCTTCACAGAAGTTATACACGTGCCATAATAATATAACACGAAATGAGAATAAGTGCTTCAGAACATTAGGTAACCTTAGGAAAGGGAATCCCTGCCCCAAAGAGCTTACAATCCAATTGGTAAGTAGGAAGAACGTACAGAGACAGTAGGAAGGTGTTCTGGTAAGTGCGTCTGCAAGGGGCCACGGTCGATGTATGAGGTGTATAGTATTAGCCACAGAGCTACCCATATGTTTTGTTAAGGTGTTGTGTTTTAAGATGGGTTTTAAAGGTGGATAGAGATGGTGCTGGTCAGATATTGAGGGGAAGGGAATTCCAGAGGTGTGGGGAAGTGAGTGAGCAAGGTTTTAAGTGGAAGAGGGCTTTAGATATAAAAAGGGTATAAATAATACATCCTTAAACAGAACACAAGAGTCTGGACAACATATAACGAGAAATTAGCGCTGAGATGTAAGGAGGGGCAGAAGAGTGTATAGTCTTAACAGTGAGGGGGGACATTTTGTGTGTAATACAGGACTTGATAGGAAGCCAGGAGAGGAATTTCAAGAAGAGAGATGCTGAGAGAGATTTAGGAGAGAGTAAAGGGATTCTAGCAGTGGCATTTAAGGTAGATTGAAGGAGAGACAGGTGAGAGCCAGTAATTCAGAAGGTTACAATAGACGAGACGGGAGAGAATGAGGGCCTGCTTTAGAGTTTTAGCAGTAGAACAACAGAGGAAAGGGTGTATCTATCCAACATTACAGAGCAAAAAACAACAGGTTTTAGCTACATTGTGAATGTGAGGGAGGAGTCAAATGAGATACCTAGGCACCGTGCGTGTGATACTGGGTGTATGTATGATAGGGCTGCCAACAGCAGTGAAGAATGGGGCAGCAGGGCCAGGCTTGGGACAAAGTATAAGAAGCTCAGTTATTGACATGTTAAGTGGGGTGCCATCGAAGATGATATAGCAGAGAGACATTCAGAGATTTTGGTCCATACAGCAGGTGGAAGGAAAAGTACATTTGTGTGCTATCAGCATAGTGGTGATATTTGAACCCTAGAGATGTGAAAAGGTGAGATACTGCTGTGGCCGAGTTTATTCGAGCATTTGCCCGTTCTCGGCCGCAGCAGTAACCTGGCGCGCGCCGGAGGGTGCCGGGCGCGCGCCGAAGCAGCGGAAGAGCGCCCTCCGATCGGGGCGCTCTCCCTCCCGCTGCCGGGTCCGCCGGGTCCCCCGGAACCCCCTTCCACCGTCCCCCACATCGCGGAACACCAGGGCTCCCTCGGGGAGCCCTGGACGCGCGTGCAGGGGGCGCTGGCACCCGATGACGCGTGACCGCGCATCGGTGACGCGCGGCACGCCGAGGGAGTGGGGCTAGCAAGCCGGGGCATCCCCCGGCTTGCGGAACTAGCCCTGCTCGGATTAAGTGTGTCGGTAGTGTAGATAGAGTGTGTAAAGAGAAAATAGCAGAGGTCACAGGACAGACCCCTGGGGTACGTCCACAGAGAGGTCGACAGAAAAGCAGAAGGTGTAAGCAAACAAGACACTGAAATCACAATAGGATAGGTAAGAGGAAATCCAGGATAGAGCTCTGTTACGGATATGAAAAGTATGAATTTTTGTGAAGGAGAAAAGAAGGTGATCCACTATATCACATGCTGCAGAGAGGTCAAGCAATATGAGCAGAGTGTAATGACCATTATCTTTGGCAGCATTAGGGGGAACTGTTTCAGTGGAGTGAGCGGTGTGAAAGCCAGCTTGTAGAGGTTCTAGGAGAGAATTGGAAATGAGAAAAGAGAGCAAGCGAGAGAATGCAAGTCGTTCAAGGATTTTAGAGGTAAAAGGCAGGAGGAAGCCAGGATGATATTTATAGAGAAAGGTAGGGTCAAGCTTCCTGATTTTGAGTAATGGAAGTATAACTGTTGCATGATTAAAGGAGGAGGGAAAGGTACCAAAGTAGTGGTAGGAGTTGCAAATGTGTATTTTTATTCTTGTTTCCCAAATGCATGACATTACATTTACAGTATAAACCCTTATTTGCCATTTACCTGCCCAAGTTTCTGGAGAGAAATTACACATTACTATGATTTTACTACCTTACACAATTTAGTGTCATCCGCAAAGATTGAGACTTTGCGCTCTATTCAACCTCAAGGTCATTAATAAGCATTTAAAAAGCAATAGCCCCAGTACAGAGTATTGAGGTACTCCACTCACAACTTTAGCCTAACCTGAAAAGGTTCAGTGTATGACAACACTCTATCCTTCAATCAGTCATCAATCCAGGTGCAAATATTTTTACAGAGTTTTGTACACTAACCTCTTGTGTTGCACCATATCAAAAGCCTTTGCAAAATCTAAGTAGACCACATCAACTGCATGACACTGGTCTAATTCCTACTTACCTTTTCAAAGAAACTAATACAGTTAGTTTGGCACAACCTAGCCTTCATAAATCTGTGCTGACTACTATTAATAATCATTTAGTAATTCCCTGGTTGTGATCTAGCTTGATGTTTAAATATAGGCACCACATCTGTTTTATGCCAATCTTGTGGTACTGAACCTGTGGAAATTAAGTCCTTGAATTGTAAATATAATGGTTAGTAACATTCAAAATTTTAGACTTTGCGGATTGACTAGGATCTAAATTATCTGTCAAACCAGTGCCCTTATCAATAAAGAATTCTTTGAGAGTGAGCTTTCATTTGAACTTATGAAAGTTCACAATCGTGTCGAAAAGTTTAAAGTTCACATCTGGAGAAAATGTTAGTTCTTTATTAAGAAAGCATAGTTCATCAGTTGTTATATCCACATTCGATATATTGATGATCTCAGAGGTTTCATTTAAATGGGCTTGCATTTGTAATGCAATCTCCTGTGGGCATCTCCTTCTGCCCGTTTAAGTCCTCAATCGTTTTTTGATGGTTGTTGATAGTATTGGGGTTGCAACTGATACAGTATGAACGTTGAAGATTTTAACCTCTTTGGATTTGTACCCCAACCAGTGCATTGATTAAACCCTCGATTTGTTCTTTGAGGGACACTATGATACTCCTGTGCGTTAGGGAAAAATGCAGAGTGGCCAAACGTTTAATTGTCTGAAAAATCAGATTCACCACTGGAGAGATCATGAGATGTCCTGTTCTTCAAAATTGATTTATGAACACATGGTCTCTGACCTACTAACTGGTGTAGAATTATTTATCTGAGAGTAATTATTTGCCCTTCAGGTTTGTATAGGCTTTTGCCAGGTATAGATCTGATATCTGTCATAATGAAGCCTATCCTTCTCAAATTTCACTTGTTTTGTTGCCATCATTTCTTTCGCAAGCCTATTGATATTTTGTGCTATAGATAGGTCCAGGTGCTTGAATACATTTTTAGGGTTGATATTACTTTCTATTGCAATCCTTTTCGTTTTACATTTTTGTTAATCTGATTGCCCTTTTTCAATTTTTGTTACACTCCTTATAATTCTGATATGATGCCTCCGTCCCTTCTGACTTTAAGAATCTAAAAGCCTGCTTTTTCCTTTTCATTTCCTCCCCTACCTGTTTATTTAGTCACATTGGTTTTGACTTGCTGCTTTTATATTTATTACTTAAGGGCTCTAAAAACCTGAAACCCTCCTTACGACACCCCTTTCGTAGCCATGTATTAACCTCCCTAAGCTCCAACTGGCTCCCTTTAGGTAGCTTATGGCATTGTTAATTTTTATGAAAATACTACCGTGGAGGTACTTGCCTTAAGCTTTTTACCTAGGTCACTGAAATATTTTTTTAGGACAATCCATCTTTTTCAACTTTGTCATTGGTGCCAACATGTACCTAGACCACCGGGTCATTCCCAGCCCCTCCCAATAATGTGTCTACCCAATTCACAATGTGACAAACCTGAGCACCTAGAGACAACATACTGTTCGGTTCATGTAGTCACAGCAACAGATTTCCCTCTCTACCCTCGCAATAATTTAGTCCCCTATGACCACAACCTTTCTTGGTTTCTGAGTTTCCTGAGTCCCCTCTGTGCTGGATGAACTATTCCCCTGGCTGCTAGAAGAAGCAGTCTCCTGCAGCCTTTCCATTCCTGCCCTGATGCCCCCAATATCTACACTTAATCTGGCAAATCTATTAGGATGGGTCAGCTCAGAACTGTACTGCCTCTTCCTCTTTCTTTTATTGCAATGTTTTTTCATTTCTAATTTTTGCAAATCTTATTAGCATTTTGCAACTTTTGCTACGTTCCCTATAATTCTGTTATGGCGCATCTGTCCCTTCTGACTCTATGAATCTAAATGCCTGCCTCTTCCTTTCCCTTTCTTCCCCTACCTATTTATTTAACCACATTGGTTTAAGCTTGTTTCTTTTATATTTATTACCCAAGGAAATACATTGATACGTTTACTTATCTAGCAATGTTTTAAAGAGTGTCCATTTTTCTTCTGAATTTTTCCTGAAAGAAACAAACTTTCAGATGTTGAGACAAAAGTATTAGAAAAGGGACTCACTTTTGCTCAAGTCCAGGGACCTAACATGTTTAAAACATTTATTGATGTACATAAATATGTTAGGAAGTTAACACTAAAGAAGTATTTTATCAAAGATGCAGTCACTAGAGCTGTTAACATGGACACAGCAAGTACAAACGCAGTGAAGTCCCCACTGACTGCATTTAAGAAAAGTTCAACATTTTACCCCAAGATGTGTAAAGGGAAGTTTATAGACACCTTTGCGGACATGGTCATAGGAGACTTAGAAAACTTGAGCCAAGACTTGAAATGTAAAAAACAAAATATGACCACAAATGAGAAGGAAGCAGTAAAATCATTATCAAATAATCATCAGATAGTGATCAAGCCAGCTGATAAAGGTGGTGGGATAGTAGTCATGAAGAGGGACTACTATCAGGAAGAATCCCAACAAATATTAAGTGATAGGGAAACCTATCAAACACTTAAAAATAACCCCACAAAGGAATATGGTATTCAGTTATCAGAATGGCTGGCAAAAGGGTATGATACGGGTATTATCAGTAAAAAAGAGTTGGAGTTCTTATTGATAGAACAACCTAAAATACCACTCTTCTATTTTATCCCGAAGATCCACAAAAATCCCTTGAAACCCCCAGGTAGACCTATCATCTCAGGGTTAGGGTCCCTAACATCCAACCTATCACAATTTGTGGATCATCTATTACAGAAGTATGTGGTAGAAATACCATCACATCTCAAGGACACGTCGCATGTGTTACGAACCATTGAAGATCTAACATGGGAAGAAGATCTGATTTGGGTCACATGCGACGTGGTGTCCCTTTACACTATTATAGACCATGAAATTGGTCTGAAGGCCATAGAGTGGGTTTTGAATAAAGATACCAACATGGAATCTTCAGTTAAAATATTCATTATAGAAGCCATCAGGTATATACTTACCCACAATTATTTCTCTCATGATGGCTGCTATTTCCTCCAGACGTGTGGCACCGCGATGGGTACCAGGTTTGCACCACGTTATGCTAACATTTTTATGGGCATGTGGAAAGAAAATCACATCCTTAACCACAACCCATATGGTGCAAACCTGGTACTCTGGAAACGCTACATCGATGATGTGCTATGCGTCTGGAAGGGCACTAAAGAAGATTTAGAGGCCTTCAAAGAACATCTCAATACAAACGACTATAATATACAATTCACGTTTAGTACTAGTCCACAGTCTATAAACTTCCTGGATCTAACTCTCTACACTGTTAATAATGAGATACACACAAAAACTTATTACAAAGAGGTGAATGCCAACGCCTATGTCTTGGCATCCAGCCACCACCATCCCCATTGGTTAAAAAAATATCCCAAAAGGACAAGCACTTATGGTAAAAAGAAACTGTTCACAATTGGAAGTGTATAAGGAACAAATTGAGGACATGGGTAATAAGTTTAAAGATAGGAAATACAATGGGAAAGTTGTTAAAAATGCTATTGAGCAAGCTAACAACATAGAAAGGGCTTCCTTGATCCATCTGGTTAAAAAAGTAGCTGCCAATGCAAATAAAGTATTTCTTCCTTTCATCACACAATTTAACGGTATGTCTAGGGAGATATCCAAAGTGTTTAATAAACACTGGGGGATCCTACAAAGAGATCCTATTCTACAATCCATATTACCTGACAAACCGCAAATTGTGTATAAAAAAGCTCAAAACTTAAAATCCCAGCTGGCCCCTAGTTGCCCTAAGAAACATCAAGGATTGGGACAAACAATGTGGTTAAAATAACTTAAAGGTTATTTCCCCTGTAAGAAGTGCATTGGCTGTAGTTATGGATCAAAATGTAAAGAATTCAAATCCAATGTAACCGGTAAAAGTTTTGAAATCCGTTCATTTATTAATTGCAAATCTAATTTCTGTGTTTACCTTTTAGAATGTCCCTGTAAATTACAATATGTGGGCAGGACGGGGAGACCCCTGAAACGAAGATTTGCCGAACATGTGTGCAATATTAAAAATGGTTTGGAAACACACAGTGTTTCCAACCATTTTAAATTGCACCATAATCAATCACCAGAGGGGCTCACATGTATCGGCATAGATTGCCCCAAGGTGGGTATCAGAGGGGGCGATAGACTACAGAGGGTTTCACAGCAAGAAACCTTCTGTATCTATACTCTCAAGACCCTCTCCCCTAAAGGGTTAAACATCGATTTTGATTTAGCATCATTCCTTTGATGCACTGGAACCAATCATTTATTTTCTCATCCAATGTAATTTCATATGTTTTTATACATGTTTTTATACATTTTTATTGTATTTGCATCAAGTGATCCCATGAATCCTAATTGAGTCAGGGAGTCGCTTCAGAGGAGATTAAGCTCATACCCATCTGATGGTAATTATCAGCAAGTGGAATCACCCTGTCACTTTTTGGCCCAAAGTGGCTCCTGTATACGAGGGGTTAAACTGGGGCTGTATATTGCACACGGGATTGATGAGGCTCCACAATCCCCTGACGAAGTGACATTCCCCGTCACGAAACGCGTAGGGAGGAGCCTAAGAGGTACTGCCCCACACACTCAAGCTGCTAGTCATTGAAGAGGAGACGGTGACGTCATCCAAACCGCGCCGGAATCCCGCGAGGTACACGCGGCACCGAGGAGGACATTCAAAGACTGAGTGCGGCGTTTGGGTTGTGCTGGGTCGGGCACTTCTTTGTTTTTACACTCACCGTCTTTTGTGAGTATTTTATTTGTTTTAGGTAGGCGTCATTAAAGTTTTTTATTATTGCGCAATCCTTTGCCCTCTTTTGTCCCCACTGGAGGAAAGAAGAGGCTGAAGGAACCCTGAAGCTGATCCAGGAAACTACGTTCCTGAAAGGGAGACCTGCCTGACGTCCACAGAAGCAGAGGATACCACGAGGGGTTCGTGTTACACCAGAGGCGACCAGGACTCAGAAGGCTCCAAGTACAGATTCTCTCCCCTGCATGCATCCCATCTACTTCTAGTAAGTAGGCATTTCATTGAGCTTTGATCATAAGGGCACATTTGGCAACTAGATTTACTGCGCAATGTCCTGTTTCTCTGCTCTATGTCATACATCTGCAGGTTGAATATATCGTGAGGAGGACTGTTCACTCTTTGCTCTGTGAACTGTGATTTTGATACCATCTATCACCAGATGACCACTCAAGATTGGGAACAATAGTCTGTATATTTGGACTTTAATATCATTTCACATCATTTCACTGTATTTACAAATGCGCCAGGTTCATGTCTATTTTTGTATTTATATTCTTGTTTTGAGGTTTATTTTGGGATATTCCTCAGTAGATTACTAGGCTGCTTTAGTTGTGCACTGCACTTATTAATTCACATATGCACTGCATAGTTTTAATTTAGGTATAGCGCTTGTCACAGTATATTTTGTATTTTTATAGGCTTAGCTTATTGTAAGACACATGTATTACCTTGGTGTACTTTTCTTTCTTTCCCTCAGATCCTTCATGGTGGAATCTCCCACTGGAGGGTCTATTTCATTGACATGTTCCTCAACTGTAATACTTAGTTCATTAGGCAACGTGTTTATTCCATTAAAATCGCCAAATAACTGCAAAACATCAATATAAAAAAATCAAGTTTAAGTATAAAATATAGTGGTAAAAATAAAATAACATTTATATAATTAAAATGCATTAATTTTGTAATAGACTTTAATATAAATATCTATTAGTTATGACCAGTGCTTGATAAATCACCTAAAAATCTACTCGCTGTACCTAAAAATCTACTCGCCACCTAGCCCCGCCCCTAGCCCTGCTCCTAGCCCACTTTTAAAAAAATGAATAAATTCCTTATAAGAATTGAGTGTGTGATTGTGTGACTAGTCTGGGTTTGTTACTGGGTTGATGACTGACTGGGTGGGTGAGTGGGTTACTGCCTTGGGTGACTGACTGACTGGGTGACTATCTGGGTGGGTGACTGACTGGGTGGGTGGGTAACTGTCTGGGTGGGTGACTGTCAGGGTGTGTGACTTTGTGGGTGGGTGACTGACTGACTGGGTGGGTGACTGACTGGCTGGGTGAGTGGGTGACTGCCTGGGTAGGTGAATAACTGACTTGTTGGGTGACTTACTGGGTGGGGGACTGGGTGGGTGACTTACTGGGTGGGTGACTTACTGGGTGGGTGACTGCCCTTTGACTGACTGGGTGGATGACTGATTGGATGGGTGACTGACTGGGTGGGTGACTGGGTGGGTGACTGACTTTGACTGATTGGGTGGGTGACTGACTGCCTGGGTGGGTGACTGACTGGGTGGGTGACTGACTTGATGGGTGACTGCCTGGGTGGGTGGCTGACTGCCTGGGTGGGTGACAGACTGGGTGACCGACTGACTGGGTGGGTGGGTGACTGCCTGGGCATGCGAGCCGGAATCTTCGGCCGGAGTATTCATTTACGCATGCGCCAAGCCAGAGGACCCGATCGCGTCGCCACAGCACCCCTCCGCCACTGCAATACCCACCGCCACCGTAGCAATACCCAGCCCCTGCCGCAGCACCTCGCCAGGAGTTAAAATACAGTTACCCCAGGCGACCAGGCGACTGCATTTGTCGAGGACTGGTTATGACAGTCCTGCATCTAATGTTTAATAATACTACAAAAAGTGAGAAAACTTGTAAATATATGGAAAATTACAGACATTTTTATCTGCACTAATTGTGCAATTACTGTAGTTTCAAACAGCAACACAATATATGCATGCATGGCAAGAATGTACAATCCTCCACAACATCTTTACTGCTGTCAGAGTAGAAGACAAGTGCCGTCAATATTCCATCTCAGACGTAAACATATAATGTTTTTAATAATGCACAACATTGCACGATTTTTTGTGAAATCATGCAATCTTGTTACAAGCCATTCCATTGGTTTGAATGGAACTGCGGTAAACCTCGAGCTAAGAATTGCGCCAGCGGTATCGCAATATTGTGCGATAACGGGAATGGTAACATCTGCTACATTTGGATAATTCTAACATAAGTTTAGTGAAATTATTTTGGCCTTTAGTTAGGAGATCAAGACTATTAGGGCTGGGACCCGCTGCGCCCGGTGGCGTGGGCGGCCGCGTGAGTGTTCCCCACCAGCAGGGGAATCCTTCTGAGCCGATCCCAGTCCCCCCTCGCTGCACGGCTCACTACGCGCTGTGACGCGTCAGCCGCCAGGGGATGCAAGAAAATTGTGAACCCGAGCAGTGACGCGTCACGTGGTGCGCTGATGAGCCTATCAGCGGCGGGGGCGGGAGCGGGAGCTGTCAGACAGCTTCCTACACAAGGTAGGGGTTGGTGTGTGTGTGTGTGTGTTTCCCATGTATTTGCACGCAAACTGAGAGATGGAGATTTGTTGAGAAGTGATCAGGATGGACAAGTGCTTGTAAATCGTAAATAAATCCAAAAGTTATAGTGTACGCCCGCATGGTTAAAGCTGCCTCTCTTCCTCGTGCAGGAGAGGTGCTGGAATTCGAATATGAAGACCAAATATGAGCCCGAGCCCGTAAGGGAGGGAGGGGAGTAGCGGGTCCCTCCGCTCAAACCACGCCCCCTCCATCTCCCGCTCCGGCTCTTGCCCCCTCCCTCTCCTGCCCCCCTCCCACTCCTGCTCCCGCTCCCTACAGACCGCATATCGCGGTCTGTGCCTGTCAGTGCACCGCCTGTCTGCAGTGCGGGCGCGCTGACTGAGGGAGCGGGGCCTTAGTCTTGGAAAGGTCAAAAAGGGATGGAAATGGTGGAAGAGAGGGAGGCAGAAATTAAAACCACAAGTCGAATTTGCTGTCCAAAATGTTTAAATAAAAAGTTTAAAAAAAATGGCAAGTTGTGAAGTATAATGAAGGTAAGCATAAAAGGAAAGTGAATAGGAAGGAGGTCATACTGTAGCATCTCATGTAAAATCAAACCTTTTCTATCAATTCGATTTTACTAGTACAGGGGTGGCCAACTCCAGTCCTCAAGGGTCAGACCAGGTATTAGGGATATCCCTGCTGCAGCACAGGTAGTGCAGTAAGGGAAGGTTGGTCTTTCTTATTCCGACTCCAGTTGGGACCTAGCCCAAAAGAGCCAAACCTCAAACTCATGGATAGTTACACTAAAGGAATCCTGTATTACTCCATTCATATTAACATTAAACAGAAGGTTTCTAAATTGGGATAAAGCTATAGAACTTGAAGTCGGACACTGACCATTATTCCATTATTTTGATGATATACATGTAGGCTCTCTTTTGGGGACACACAGAAGCAGCAATAGTTGTGTTTCTGTTTTAATCTAATCACCAAATAGTTTACAAGTATCCAAAACTGGCAGGGATCTTTTTGAGGAATTTATTTAGCAATATTTGCTCCCAATGGGCTCATTATTTCATGCTAGTAATAACAAAAAGTAAAATTAAAAGTGTTATAAATCTTATTCCATCACAGATAGTTGAACGGAGTTCTTCTTCAGTCATTAACATGATTTTAGGTCTTTTTTATGAATAGAAGACCAGTGAGGTTAGAATGATTGTACAGCATACTGTAAAGTGTGCCAGAAAAAGCAGATGTGCAGACATTCTGTCAAGCAGTTGTTACAATGCTGACAGTTACTCAGTACCTATTTAGATGTGTCATATTTATTTGCTGAGCAAATCTGTTCTCAATAAAAACTTTATCCACTTGTTTTATCAATATTTCTTTAATCTGTCTTCTGAATTTTAGCTGCACCAAATAACTTTATAATAATAGCATGTTCTTGTATAGCGCTGCTAGTTTTACGTAGCACTTTGCAGACACAGTCACTGCCCCGTGGAGATTACAATTTGTTTTTGGTGCCTGAGGCAGAGGGAGATAAAGTGACTTGTCCAAGGTCACAAGGAGCTGACACTGGGAATTGAACCAGGTTCCCCTGCTATCAAACTCAGTGTCGTTACTCACTGAGCCACTGAGCATGTCTATCACAGATGACTACATTACAGCAAGTTATATTAAGGTCTGAGAAACTGAGCCTCCAGTATGTGGTTTATGGGTGAATCTTTAGCCAACATTCGCGGCGAATGCACCTTTTCTCAAGGTCTGAAAGATGTAAGTTTGCTTTTTTCTATTATCGGACATTTGCAATTTAATTAGGATACCTGTACATTTGAATTTGAATGATAAAAATTAGTTTTTGGGGGGAGTATAAATAGGGGAGCAGCCTAAGGTCTAAACCATTGTGTTCTTGGGTTTGGCTTGGTGTGGGTTACTTACTGTCTGGCTGCTGCTGCTGTAGTACTACTAGACTAGAGCTGTGGGCTAAAATATTTGGTTAGATAATAATTACTTAATAAACTTACTGTAGTAGTAATTTATGTAACTGGACTGAGCCCTCCGTTGCCGCGTGGCCTGGGCTTTACAGTACTGTCTGTGTCTGTTATTTACAAAATTATATAGCAGTATATTATTATTATTATTAATTATAACCACAACAACAGAGTCAATATAGTTTAAGGAGGATCACACTTATACACATTTAGTTTTCCCATGACAATAACAACAGGATATGAAGTAGGAACACTGTATACGCTTTCACTCTACTATACTGTAGTTGCACTCTCATGTGTGTGTTAATGTGTGTATTTACTGTATATATATGTAACGGGTATTCCCTATGAATACCGCCGCTACTACCTGCTGTGCAACCTGTGTGGCTCTCAGGAGCCTAAGCCTCCTCTTGGGGAACCTGGGGTACATACATATCATACATCTCTAGGTGCAACGCCTCCACCTGGGAGGGATCCCAACGGAGTGGGAGGAGGCCCTCACAGGAAACAACCACACAACACGAACGAATATAAAACAGGACTGGCTTTACTGCATGGAAACACATATATCTCTCAATAACATCATAACATCATCATGCGCCACGGCGGGCGCTAACCACACTGGGTGTCACGGCGGACACTAACCACACTAGGCGTCACGGCGGACGCTACCACCTCTAGGCGTCACGGCGGACGCTATCACCTCTAGGCGTCACGGCGGACGCTACCACCTCTAGGCGTCACGGCGGACGCTACCACCCACAATGTGACCCCACCCTGTGTCCAGTAACCCCCACCCGAATGTCTCGTACTCCCAGAGTCAAATACCACTGTGCATATGTGTGTGTGACTGCGCAGCCACTATGTTTGGTGATAGGCCTGGTTGGTGCACGTGAGTTGCAGGTTACCTGCCCGGGCTCCAGCCACGGGTACCGCGATATCAATCCGCACGATCGGACGTTGTCCTCCACACCGCGTGGGTTGAAAGTCCAGCGCAAACAATGTCTCTCCTGGTGTTAGGGTCTTTGGTGGTGTTCTGAGCCCAGAACCCACCTCGCAGGGCCGCACGGCTTCCGCTCTGTGTCCCTGACTACTTGACCAAATAATGGGGCAATGTCCCTATCTAGGGCCAGTCCCAAAGCTCCACAAGCTATTAGGTGGCTCAGGACCTAACTGGGACCTTGGGGGCTGCTGGCCTATGCAGAGGGTCACTGACCCCTGCATCCACCTCTTACCCCTAGCTGGTCCGGATCCTGAGTGCCTGCGTAGCTGCAAAACCCAGCGAAATGTATCTAACTGGGAGCAGGGGAATCCGGCCTTCTGATTGGCTCACTGGCGTCAGGTGTCTCTGCCCCTAAGCACCCTGGGGGCTGGCAGTCTATTCTCGCGCATGCGCGCGCTGTCTGAGCCTCCCGCGCTGTGCTCTGCCATTGCGCATGCGCAACAGCCCTGTGTATGCGGCGCCCTGCTTCCCGAGCCGCCGGGCCGGTGGCAACGCGATCGCGGCCTTAGCGACGGCCCGATCGCGTCCCCGGCAACCGGCCTGCTCGCCGCTCGCGTCCCTAGCTACCAGGGATCACTATGCTTCCGCTCCAGCCCCATCCACACGCGCGCTCGCAACTGGGAAGGAGGGGGTGAGTGCGTGAGGGGGGGAACCTGGCTACACGCGAGGGGGACCTGGCTACATCCTACACGCGAGGGGGACCTGGCTACATCTATATATATATATATATATATATATATATATATATATATATATATATATGCACACACGTTACTATATAGAGGCGCGCACGTGTGACGTCGGCGCAAATGCACGCTTGCTAACTGAGCTGCATGCATCCCGCCCAGCATAGTACCTAATAACTCCCGATCGACACCACAGAGCAGCCTGCGAGCTGCGGCGGTGGGTGTCGCAGCACACGGGGATGCCCACCACGGGGGACAAGAAGCCGGGGACCCTGGATCTCTCCCAGTTTGGCTGTGTCCTGCCATCGAGGGCGGACAAAAAAAAAACCAAAGATGGTGCAGAGGGGCGCGCACAGGAGCGCGCGCCGTGGCACTCTGACTGGAAGGAAGGCAGGCACATGAATGAGTGCCCTGGCAAGCACAAGAGTGGGAGCCCTGACAGAACAAGGCACAGCTGAAATAGACATGGAGGTGAGAGCTACTGCTGAGAGGAAGAGAGGCACTGCAGAGGGTGACACTGTGATCACTAAACAGGACCTTCAGAATATGCTCAAAGAAATGCAAGCTGGTTTCCAGTCAGCTCTGGACAGAGCCATAATGGAATTTAAAGCAGCAGTTTCCTCTCTGGCAAAAATAACTATGGAGCTGGAAAAAAAGATGGATGCTGCCCTACAAAACAAGGTAAAAACTGACGAGGAGGTCCTGCGACTTGGCAAAGATATAAGAGCTATGAGAGATGGAATGGATGATCTTGAGAACAGGGAACAAATAGAAAGATTTGATAAAGGGCATTTTTGCCTAAAACTAGTTAGTGGACCCCTGCTGTGGCCTAGGGGGGACCCTTTGTCCACTTTTTATGTAATAAATCCATTTTTTGTTTCTTAAAACCGTGAGCCTCCGGACGTCACCGTGAATGGAAGGGTAAGAGGAGAGCTCCCGACACCCTCCTAATAAAGCTATAAGAAAAGCACCCCAAACCGAGCGATTTCACCCCAAAAAGTGCCTGACAACCACCCCAGAGTAACCAGGCATGACGGGGAAGAATCAGAAGAAAGCGGCGAACCCAGTAACCAAATTTTTCCTGCCAGCGCAGCGCCAGATGGAATTACCCGCAGACTCCCAAGATGGCGACGAGGAGCACGAGGACGCCGCGGAGGCGGCTGCCCCGCACCAAACAGACCCTACTCAACAGGAGCTTAACCCGGCTTTCTTCGAGGCCCTGCTTCTCAAGATGAGAAAAGGATTTGTGCAAGACCTCGAGAAGGTTTTAAGAGACATCAGGGCAGACATAAGCAAACTGAACGCGCGAACAGACGCAGTGGAGGCGCAAATTACAACAATTGCAGACACACACTCCAATCTAGAGGACGACTTAACAAGAATGGGACACGAGATTGCCGCGTTGAAAAACACCATAGAGGATCACGAGAACAGAGACCGCAGGCAGAATCTGCGATTCAGGGGAATACCCGAGACGGTCCTGCCAGAGTCCCTGCCAACCTACCTCAAGAAGATCTTCTTAAAGCTAGTCCCTGACCTCACTGAACATGAGCTCCTGCACATAGAGCCCTTGGCCCTAAATCGCCAGACCCAAATCGCCCACGAGACATAATAATGAAGTTTCACACGTATACAGCAAAAGAGAAAATCTCAGCGGCGGCGAGAAGGGAAGGGAGCGTCAAAATGGAAGACTACACTATACAAATATTTAATGACCTTTCCAGATCAACAGTCTTGAAGAGGCAGGGGATGAAGCCTCTCACAGCTCTTCTCAGGAACCGCGGAATCCCGTACCGCTGGGGCTTCCCCTTTAAGCTCACTGTCCCAAGGAACGGGCGGTTCTACACCATCACCGACCCTGAAGACATCAAAGAGTTCCTTAAAGTGATCGGCGTCCCCACCCAGAGAGAAGAGGAAAGAGAGAGAAGCCCCCCTAGAACAACACGAGCGGATCCAGCTGAAACGCCGAGAGCGTCGGAAAGAATCGCCAGCCAAAAGGCCCAGTGAACAACAAAGACGGCGAAGCAAGACCAAGACGGCTCACCACCGTACCCTAGTCAAACCTCCCCCCACACAGATCTTTCTCACCACTTAGACAAACCCCCTCCCCTCCCCCCACACTACACCCCATTAACCGACCTCAACACAAACTACCCCCCCACTTAGAATCCAAGTCCCCCCCCACACCACCCCTCCCTACCCCCACCCCTCCCCCCCCACCAAGTCCCCCTCCCACCCCACCTACCCCTACCTCCCCCCACCCTTCCCCTACCTCTTCCTCCTCCTTACCTCTGATGCCGCGGGCCGAGCCGCAACGATCCCCAGCACAGCCCGGCAATGAGCAAACCTCCATCTGCCAAACAAACCAGCCACTGACGAAGCAACACGGTAGATCTGCTGGCCGACTGGATCACCTAAAGAGATACCGGGGACCGAAGCCGCTTACGTCACCAGCTCCGTGGATACCGCATTGAAAACGGGATTACAAGACCAGCCATCGCAAAAAGGCGAAACAACCCCAAGAGGAGACGACCGCCACCTAATTTTTCCCCCTCCAGTCTTTACTTCCCTGGGGGGAGGGAACTAGACTTCAGGACACCCGCATTAGCAGGGTCGCGGACCCCCCCCCCAGATCTCCACTTGGACAACGGACCCCCCCCCCTTTCTTTTCCCGGACCGCAATCTCTAAATGACAGGTCGTATGAAAGCATCCACCCCCCCCCTTTTTTCCCCATCACCCCAACCACCCCTTAGAGTACAAGAGATGCTCCACTAACCCTCCCCCCCCCTTCCTCCCCCCCCCCCCGACACAGCTGATGAGCCGAAGCGGCCCTGAACTAAGACAAGAGCTCAATAAAACCCTTGTGGGTCTGTGAACTACCATGCGTATAGAAATACAAATAATATTGTGTGCTCACCCAACTGCCTCCATATATACCTACCTACCCTTCTTCCCCCCCTCCCCCCTGATTATATAGAAAGTGAAGGGGATCGATTGATCAAATACGGGCGACAGAAGCCCGCAGCAGCGCAGGTTGTAAGTAAAGAACTAAGGCAGATAGTCTATAAATGCAATGAAAATGCAAGCATAACCCTGCAAACTGTCAAAATGCTTAATTATGAGTCGCGAACTAGGCTGGTGTCTAAAGAGATACAAATCAGATACCCTCCCCCCCCTCATTTTCCCACAACCCCCCACCTTCTTCCGTAGCCCCTCAACCAACCCCTCCCCACCCCTCTCCCCCCCCCCCATATCCCTGGCTCTCCAAACTGGTTATTCACAAAGAGAAACGGTTCCCTAAAGCTAAGGGTAATCTCCAACAGCTTGCATAGAGGTATACTAAGAGAATGTGTGTCTGGGATTTCCCACTGTTCAAAACTTGTCTGCCTAAAAATGCTCCAGAACAACCTATAGCCTGCTGTGATATGACCACTAAAAATGTACAGGGACCGATTGCCGGCTCCCAAGACCCCCTCCTCTCCCCCCCCACCCTTTCCCCCCCCCTTTTTTTTCCCTATACCCCCCTACCCTCTCCCGCAGCCCTTCGCCCAACCCCTCCCCCCCCTCTCCCCCCCCCCCATCTCCCCGATACCCCGGACTGGCGATATATAAAGAGAAACGGTTCCCTTAAAGCTTAAAGCTAAAAAAGGGTAAAATCCTGCAGCATGCAAAGAGGTATACTGGGAAAATGTGTGTCTGGAGTTTCCCACTGCTGAGATCTTGTCAATCTAAAAATGCATCATAACAACCTATAGGTACAACTGTGATATGACTACTGAAAATGTATAGGGAATGTTTGCTAATCTCCAGGACCCCTTACCCCACCCCCACCCCCCCTTCTCCCCATTTCCCCCCCCCCCCACCCTCTCCACCTCTCCACCTCCCCCCCACAGTCCCTCCCTAACCTTCCCCCCCCATTTTTTCCCGCCTCCCCCCCCCTCCTCCTCCTCCCCGGTTCTCCTGAGTGGCAAGATAGGAAAAGAACTGCTTTCCTAGAGGTTATCTGTGAATACCCCCAGCCTCTCAGGAAGAACACTAAGATAATGTCTGATAGAAATTTCCCACTGTTGTGAGTATGCTTGTCAACAACTGTAACCTAACAATCTATATAATGTGTTACCACGAATAATGTCGATGCATAGTGAAAGGTCTTAAACTACCACCCCCCCAACCCCCCCTACCTCCACCTCCCCCCCTCCCCCCGTCAAAATCCCCCCCCTCCTCCCCATTCCCCCCGCTGCTCTCCCCCCCGCACGCCCCGCCTGCCCCCCCCCCCCGATCCCCCTACCCAAATAAAATACAGAGAAGAGCCATTATTTGGGACTTACCTTACCAGAACCACAAGTTATCTTAGCAGTGATTAAGATAGGGCGAAACAGGAGTCAATTAGTACTCTAACCCTAGGTACCCAGGATTACAATCCCACAAAATGTATACTACTAAGATGAGAAATAGGAATACACTATGGGACATAACCCCGATCTCCCCCAATCCCAAAGGTCCCCACCACCCGATTCCCCACCCCCTCCCCCTCCCCCATTCCCCCCCCCTTCTCCCACTTCCCCCAAACCCCCACCTCCCCCCCCTCCCACCGCCCCCCCCACCTCCCCCTCCCTCTTCCCCCTCCTCCCTCTCCTACCCTCCCATCCCCCCTCCACCTTCCCCCCACTCCCACCCCCCACCCCCCCGCACCCGCAAAGCTCCTCACAATAGGGAACCCAAGACTCTCCCCAGAGACGAACCCAATCCTATTAACCCCCCCCCCCCACGCTCTCCTCTGTCAAACCCAAAAATGGGAGGGTGTCGGACCTCCAAACCCGGAAGTGCCCCACGATTGGCGCCCCAGAAGGATCTCCCGGGGATTTTTACCCCAACTCCTTGACACGAAGATGTCAAAGGGGAAAACAAATGGGCTCTCTGAAAGCCCACCTCTTTCCTCCCTCTTGTGTGCTCCTCTCCCCCTCTCCCCCCCTCCTTCCCTTGCCCTGCCCCCCCCCTCACCCTCCTCCTCTCGAACTCCCCCCATCAAAACGCTATACGAAACAGGTAGAGAACTCACCAATCCCCCACCCAGTAATGTCTCATTTGCCCTCACCACCATAACCCGAGACCCAGATGGGAGGTATCTGCACATACAAGGATCCCTATCTGGAAACCCAATCTCCATAATAAACATATATGCACCAAATGAAAACCAGGTACAATTTATCCAGGATCTGTTGGATTCCCTAGATCAATCCGTGCTAGCCTCACTGATTATGGTCGGGGATTTCAATATGGCCCTATCACCGGAGCAAGACAGAACTTCCCTCCCCTCCGCCCAACACATAGCTCAGGCCCAACAAAAAGCGATAAGATTTAGAGAGATTTTAAAGAGCTTCTCCCTCACGGATATTTGGAGGGCCCAGCACATGGGCCAGAGGGACTACACGTTCTTTTCGGCCCCACATCAATCTTACTCGAGGATCGACTATTTCATAGGTACCACAAATGTACTCCAGGCGTCCTCCCACTCCAATATAGGTCCGATAACGTGGTCCGACCATGCCCCGATAGATTTGACCCTATCTCTCCCATTTGTGAAGAACACCTCCTATAATTGGAAACTTAACGATTCGCTACTAAACGACCCCCAAACTGTAGACACGATTCGGCACAAACTAGACATATTCTTTGAACTAAACAAAGGGTCAGTTCCCTCAGCGTCTACACTGTGGGAAGCCCACAAAGCCCAAATCAGAGGAGACCTAATCTCACTGGCATCCTACAAAAAGAAACTCAAACTAAAAACGCAAAAGGCGCTAACTGAGAAAATAATAGCTTTTGAACAGCAGCATAAAAAGTCCCCTACTAAGAAATTACTCAGGATACTTGACATGACAAGGACTGAACTTAAATTGTCCCAATTAGAAGAGGTGGAGAGAAAGCTTAAATGGTCCAATCAAAGGTTTTATGACAAAGGCAATAAGGCCGATAAACTTCTGCATCAAAACTTCGGGGCATAAAAGCAAGGGCCCAAATCACAAAAATTCGCACTAAAGGAGGCCACACCACCTATATTGAAAAGGAAATTGCCCAAGAATTTGCAAAATATTATACGGAGCTCTACAATCTCCACCCCCCTAACCATGACCCAGCAGAAGTAACTGTATCTCGCAGTTTCTATCGAAATGCAATCTACCATCTCTCACGGACGAGGAACTCAAAGCCCTAAATGGTAAAATCACCCAGGAAGAACTGGCGCAAGCCATAAGCACCCTTAAGACAGCCAAAACCCCTGGTCCAGACGGCTTCTCAAACGCCTATTATAAAAAATTTAAAGTGCCGCTATCCCCCTTTCTACTTGATATGTATAACTCCTTTCTAGAAGGAGCCCCGATCCCAGGCACAATTACGGCTGCCAACCTAGCTATCATTCACAAGGAAGGAAGGGACCCGCTGCAATGCGGTAACTTCAGACCAATCTCCCTGCTTAACACAGACCTAAAACTCTTTAGCAAGATCCTAGCAAACCGGTTAAATCCTATTCTCCCCAGACTAATTCATATAGACCAAGTGGGATTTGTGTCAGGAAGACAGGCCTCTGACAACACCCGCAAAATTATTAATATCATCGACCACGTGCATCTCAACAAACTCCAAGCTATGATCCTAAGTCTAGACGCTGAGAAGGCATTTGATCGTATCAAATGGACCTTCCTAGACAAAACTCTGATCAAGTTCGGCTTCTCAGGCCCATTTCTGGAGGGGATTCGAGCACTCTACCAGAACCCCACGGCATATTTGAAATTGCCAGGAGGACAATCCAGCCGATACACATCAGAAACGGAACCAGGCAGGGCTGTCCCCTATCCCCCTTGCTCTTCGCAATTTCAATTGAACCCCTGGCGGCCCAAGTTAGAGCAGACCCGAATATATCAGGCATAACCATAGCCAACAAAAATTATAAAATATCCCTTTTCGCGGACGACGTTATTCTGACCCTAACTAACCCACATATCTCCCTTCCCAACCTCCACAAATTACTAGATCAATTTAGTCAGGCATCAGACTATAAGATAAACAGGGACAAATCTGAGGCCCTGAATATATCCCTTACCGAAACCACATGGAAACTCCTCCAATCGAATTACAAATATAGATGGAACTCGTCCCATATAAAATATTTAGGGATAAAAATTACTAAAATGTATTCCATGCTATATAAAACTAATTATCCCCCCCCTATTTAGTCAAATTAAAAGAGATCTTGAGACTTGGAATACATACCAGATTTCCTGGTTTGGCAGAATCGTCTCCGCCAAAATGAATATTCTACCCCGCCTGTTATATTATTTTCAAACCCTCCCTATCCCAATACCGCTAGCTGAGCTGAGAAATATACAAAAGCAGATAATGCAGTTTATATGGAAGCAAAGAAAACCCAGAGTCCCGAGGTCGGTGCTCATGGCAGCAAAGACAAGAGGCGGACAGGGAGTGCCAGACGTGGTCAGGTACTACCAAGCGGCTCAGCTCAGACAAGCAGTAGTATGGAATAATCCCCCGAGTACAGCCTGCTGGTTGGAAATGGAGGCTAGCTATGTATCCCCTGTACCCCTCCCAGTATTGCTATGGTCCCCAGAATATAAAGAAAAACCTCCCCAGAAATTTGAACTAGGAGCAATGAAATGCACGTGGTCTATTTGGTCCAAAAACAGAGGGAAATATGGCCTAACTTCAACCCCCTCCCAACTCACCCCTTTACTTGGGAACCCTGAATTCCCTCCAGGATGCACCCAAGCCCAAATTGGTCTATTTCAGGACCTCCATATTAGCACAGTGGCGGATCTTCTAGAGAATAATGAAGCTCTGTCCTTCCAGGAGCTCAAAAACAAATTAACGGCCCCCCATTTCCCCATTTTTGCATTCTTACAGGTTGTGCGCTGTGTTTTTGTGTTTTCTGTCTAATGTGTAGGGGGTGTTTTGAGCCATCCCTGGTTTCACGGCTGCAGACGCTCCCCCATCAGTGTCCATAAGGTCACATATATATTTTATTTTAATTTCATCATCACTTGCTTATCACTTCACTTGTGTGATTGATTGTAGTTGCGCACTTTACTTCACCCTGTATCACAGTAAACGAGGGGCTAGGGGTGAGAATATGGAGGATGATCGATCTAGCAAGGGAGCGACAGCAAGGAGATGAAATGGTTAAGTCTAGCTGTGTCTTTGAAGAGGCTCCGCTAGGTTTTCCTGAGTTCAAGCCTGAAGCGGTTTCTCCAACCGGTGATCTGGCGACACGTGATGACGCAAAGAAATCCATGTCGGAATTCCAGCTGACGTCCTCTTTTTCTCCCCCCTTGTTTCCCTCCTTTGTTGGTTCTTTATATTTTATTATAGTGATGGTTCTAGCTGTGAGCCTGCCGCTCACGGCCTGAACCCTGATCTGCTACAGAAAATATATTGTGGAAGCTGGAGAAGGAGCAGACTAGGGACCTGGGTAGTGGGTGAGTGGGCCTTGGCCCTAGGTTTATAATGTGACAGTGACTTTTGGTGGACTGGTCATCACACTTACACCCAAGCCACAGAAACAAAGAACCGCATGTTCCATGGAAGAACAGGAGCAAACTCTGCCTGAAATTAATTACATACGATATATCTATAGTGGTATTATAGTGGGAAAAGCTACATATGTTTATTTGATGCACAATAAGTAGGAATGGTTGTATTTGTTACGTCTCTATATTATGACCAAGTTACGGTATAGGTCCGATTGGGAGGCCGAAAGTGATAGGGGGTGGGGTGCGGAGAGTGGGAGGGAGGCCTGCATGCCCAATGACAGGGAGCCCCCAGTAGGGCCATATGAGTGGCTGGTTACACTCATCTTATGCTATAATTTTTAATTTTATTGTTTTTGTTTTCCCAATGTGGAAAAGTACCCTTCGCTTTTTTATTTTTTCCCATTTTGTACCCCACAACCACCAACCTATGCCGAACACAACTGTCAAATAAGAGAGGGAGCCAAGTCCCATTGAAATTAGTGTCCCTGAATGTTAAGGGCTTAAATAGTAACGTTAAACGGAGATTGGTCCTAAAGGAATTCAGGAAACTGAAAGCAAATATTGTCTTTCTGCAGGAGATGCACCTCGATACCCAGGAAAACCCAAACACTTTTAGCAGGACATACCCCATTGCATTTTATTCGTCCTTTACCAGTAAGAAAGGGGGGTTGCAATTTTGATAAAACAGGACATCCCATTCCAGACACTGGAGGTCAAGAGAGAGCAGGGAGGGAGGTCACTGGTGGTCCACTGCCTTCTCTCAGGCCAACACATTACACTAGTCAATATATACGCGCCTAATGGGGGACAAATTGATTTTCTAAGGGAAATATTGGAATCAATGGGGAGAATCAAGAACAGTTATATATTGTAGAAGGGGATTTTAATATGGTCCCAGACCCGGATGTGGATAAATCCACATATCTAGGGCATTCACACTCCGCAATGACATACAGTGTAGCAAAGAAATTTAGACTGCTAATCAAAGAATTTGGTCTGTTGGACGCCTGGCGCTGGTCCATAAAGGGCAGATAGATTATTACTTCAATTCGCCCCCACATGATTCGTATTACAAAAATATTAATGATTCTGGATCTCCAAATATCATGGAAGTACTGATTTATATTCATTCAGATATAGGGCCTATTATATGGTCTGACCACGCTCCGGTGGCTATCCTGTTTGATATACCATTTGCTTAGATTCAGTCATTTCATTGGAGGATGAATGACTCTTTACTTAATTATCCAGAGATTAGCGCACAAATTTGAGACTCACTTAAAAACTATTTTCAATCTAACAATGGGTCTGTAGAATCAACAGTGATTCTGTGGGAGGCATATAAGGCTACAATTAGAGGACATCTTATTTCAATAGCATCACACAGAAAGAGAATAAAAATGGAGAAAAAAATATTTAACGGAAAAAAATTATAAAGTTAGAAAGCTCACATAAAAAAACCCTGTCAAGGAAAGTATATAAAATTTTGAACAAAGCAAGGGAGGAATTTAAGAGATTGCAACTGGAGGATGGAGAGAAGGCCCTGAAGTGGACTAAGCAGATGTACAATGACAAGGGAAATAAGGCAGATCGTCTACTAGCAAACAAATTTTAAAGCGTCAAAGCGTGGGAATCTGTCCCTGCTATTAGACAAAAAAGTGGGGGAGTGAGATACAATCCTTCAAGGATCGCAGAGGAATTTGCTAAATTTTATACGGAACTTTATGATTTAGACAATTCAAC
Source organism: Ascaphus truei (assembly GCF_040206685.1). Lineage (NCBI taxonomy): Eukaryota > Metazoa > Chordata > Amphibia > Anura > Ascaphidae > Ascaphus > Ascaphus truei. The sequence continues at coordinate 191,391,019 of NC_134484.1, read as the reverse complement.
CCCAAATACTAACGTCCCGGGTTTGAACCAGATTGAAGAATATCTGAGAGATTGTGCCCTCCCGAAATTGACTGAGGAAGATCTTAAATGCAAAAATAACTCCGGTAGAACTGGGAAAAGCGGTCAGTTCTTTGAAACCATCAAAAGCACTGGGCCAAGATGGTTTCTCAAATCTTTACTATAAACATTTTATAGGAATTTTAGGACCTTGTTTGTTTGATCTATTTAATGATTATCTCAGTGGAAAACACATTCCTCCACAGATGACGAAGGCCAATATAGTGGTAATCCCTAAAGAGGGAAAGAATCCTTTATGTTGTGGTAGCTATAGGCCAATCTCACTGCTTAACATGGATTTGAAAATCTATAGAAACATTTTAGCCAACAGACTGAATCCAATACTCCCAAGATTAATTCACTATGATCAGGTAGGATTTGTGAGTGAGCGCCAGGCGTCAGACAACACAAGAAAAATTATTAATGTTATTGATCAAATACATAAATCCAAACTGAATGCTATGCTGCTGAGTCTAGAAGCGGAGAAAGTGTTTGATAGCATAAAGTGGTATTTTCTAGATAAGACACTAGAGGAATTTGAATTCTCTGGAATCTTTCTACAGGGAGTCCGTGCTCTCTATCAGTCGCCAACAGCCACCCTGAAGATCCCAGGAGGAGAGGGGAATCTAATAACAATTAAAAATGGGACTAGGCAGGGTGCCCCTTTTCCCCCCTTCTTTTCGCTTTGACAATCGAGCCTCTAGCAGCCACCATCAGAGCCTCCCCAAATTTACAAGGGGTCAAAATAAAAGATGAGTGCTATAAAATATGGTTGTTTGCAGATGATGTTATTCTCACTATATCTAACCCATTAACATCTCCTCCGAATTTGCAGTCAACCCTATGGGAGTTTGGTGAGCTCTCCGGTTATAAAGTAAATATGGGAAAATCAGAAGCTCTAAATTTGATGCTTACGGAAAAGGAGATTGAGGTGCTTACACGACACTTTGAATACAAATGGAAAAAGACCCATCAGAAATATTTAGGACTTTATCTTACCAGAGATTATAATTTAATATATAAATATAATTATCCTGACCTATTCTCCAAAAAAAAAAGGATCTACAAGTCTGGAATTCTTATTGTATATCCTGGATAGGACGTATAACCGAGGTTAAGATGAATATTCTCCCTAGACTATTTTACTATTTTCAGACATTACCGGTAGCTGTCACGCATTCAAATCACAGTTTTTCTGGAAACACAAACAACCGAGGATAGCTAGGTCAATTATGTTGGACGCCAAGGAAAGAGGTGATATGGCTGTTCCATATATTCTAAAATATTATCTACAGAAGCCTCCCATATGAAACAAATGGTTTATTGGCATGCCCCAAGAGCAGTGTATGCTTGGGTGGACCTGGAGAGCTCGCTAAAGAATCTGATTGGTCTGTCTTCTTTGTTGTGTTCTAGTACTGGGACGGGGACAGGGAGACAGTTGGAACTGACAGTAATTGGATTTACTTTGAAAATTTGGCAAATGGCAAAAAAATATATGAGGTTGTGTTGACCCCTTGTAGGCTCACGCCCCTGTTCGGTCATCCGGGGTCTACCCCGTGTTTTCAGGGTCAGGGTTTTGAAATTTGGAGACATAAAGGTAGGAGAAAGTATGGTTTGCCCCAAATTGAGCTATTTAGGTATATGCAGGTTTGCCATTTTGTGTGTCAGGGTCTCCATGATTAGGAATTTCCTAGATATGCATTTGAAGATTTATGTAAAGCAAAAAAGTTCCAAAGAGGTTTGATATCATCTCTATACTAGGGGCTAACGATTAAAAAAGATACCCCAAATCATAAATATATGGGCCAGTGGGCTCTGGACTTCCAGACTGAAATAACAAGGGAGGACTGGGAAGATATATGGGATAATGCGGGTAAAACCTCTATTTGTACGGTTACAAAAGAGAATATATACAAAATTGTATTACTTTGGTATTACACCCCCAAAAGACAAAAGCAGATGTTCCCGGGGACCTCGGACAGATGTTGGAGGGGTTGTGGACAATTAGGTGAGTTAGCACATATATGGTGGTATTACCCAGTAATGCAGGTGTATTGGAGGACAGTTTTGAAACTAATAAAAGATGTGACTGATATCAAAATCCCATTAGCCCCAACTCTCATTATCCTAGCTAAACCTATTGAAGATGTGATCATTACACACAATGATTGATCTTACATATTCTAACAGCGGCTAGATGCGTTGTAGCAGCGGCATGGAAAAGACACTCCCGCCCTCCAGAAGAGAGGTTATTAGAAGGGTAAATTATGTTGAATTAATGGAGAAACTTACATCATTTTTGAACCACACCACTAGAAAGTACTGTATGATAGAGTCTGGGAGCCCTGGGACACTGGATAGAGGTGCGTTTCCGGAGAGAGAGAGGATATAGGAGGGCCGAATGTAATGTAAAATATGGTGTTTACCAAATGTAATGTAATGTGACTGTTGGTGTTTGTAAGAAATTTGATACACCATGGTTGTTTCCCCCACCCTTTATATTTTTGTATCCCTCCCCCTCCCATTTTTATAGAAAAAATAGAAGATCGAAGCAGCAGCCACTCCTATAGACTGAGACTCACCAGTGAAAAATTAAAAACAAAAAACTTTATTGGGCTACATAAACGGATCCACTTTACTGGTTTATTGCAGCTGTACACTTATGCATATACAGGTCTGCTACCGGTAACCCCTCCAACTCTCTCTCCTTCTCTGGCATTATCTCTGCTATCTCCATTTAATCATTATACCAGGCTTTTTTAGCTAACCAGGAGTGTATACCTTTGAGCCTTACAGACGGTTTTTCCTACCCTCCCATTTTTATGTGTGAAAAATAATAATAAAAATATAAGTTTTAAGTTACTATATAGATAGAGAGTCTGAGATAGGTGATTTTTTTTCTTCTGTGTGTAGATATACCACAGTTTACTGGTAACTATAGATCTATAGTTGTTAATACTTTTAAGTAACTGTCTATTACTATTATAAATATTCCACAGCGCAGTACAGTGGGTGTACAGATTGGTATAAATTACATAAACAGATACAGAAGGTAATGAGGGCCCTGCTCATGAGAGCTTACAATCTAGAGAGAACGAGGGACAATGTTGTAAGTAAGTGCCGGCTCATTGTGGGATATACCATCATCCAGTGCCACACATACCACACCACCCCACCTGGTAATATTACAGTAGTATATATAACTACTACTAACTGTACCACTAGCAGTAGTATAATTTATAATAAATTGTATTGGATAGCAAGTTGTGTAACTATTGTTAATTTAAATGAGCAATCCATGCAATTTCCTACATGTGTTTTTTTAAGTAAATCAGTTCTGCAGTATTAGATAATACTTACAATTTTGTTACATTATTTTATTCAACTCAATGCCATTTTAATGATTTTTAATATACTAAGCATCCTCTGAATTCTATAGCAGGTTATAACGCACTTTACAAAGATCTTTGCAACATTTTCCTTTTAGTGACAATTTGATGCCACTATTTCCAGCAGATAAGCTGCAAACTGTAACAATAGATAATATTACCTTAGTAACATAAGAATACATTGTAGCTGCGGAGTTACACTGACTGAAGGATTGAATGAAACTGAAAGGCAGACATTTAGTGAACCCTGGGAAGCAAAATCTTTGCTGATTGATCATGGGAGAATTAATTAATCGACAGCTTAGGTCATTAGTTTTTAACAAATGTAATCAGTGGCTGCATAAATTAAAGCAAAACATTTTTTTGTTGTTTTTAAGTGCTGCTTGGACTGCCTCTTAACTCTACTCCCAGTGCACTTGTTGGGTTTGTTATGGGGGATATGGGTTCCAACTGAGTTACAGCACTAAAACAAGACAACATGATGGAGCAGCCAATATAACCATGAACACATGTCCAGAGTGTTATACAATGTTTACATTCTCCACCAGAATGCCTATACCTCCCATTTGTTTGTAAAAAGTGTTATCCTATAGTCCTTCTGATTTTGTGAAGGTATTGTTTTCTCACGCTGTTAAAAACAAAATATTCTGCATTTCTAAGATTAAAAATCTGAATACAGTGTCTGAAGGAAAAACTGTCAGCTTTAATCTAAAGCCTAGTTTGTTTACTAACAGTGTTTTATATTCTTTAGAAAATGACATCAAATAGCAATAAAATCATTGTAAGTATTCTACTGGGGAATATAAATGCCCTTTGGAAACACTGTACATATCTCTTAACATAATTCTAGCATATTTAAGCCAAGAATTATGTTAGCTATGTAAATATCCTTTTCTTAAAAAAAAGTACAGACACTAACTATAATTTATCATTAGTGTTAACATTTCTTTCGAATATTAGCCACTGCTAATGTGTCATTCTTTTTATTTATTTATTTTAATTTATATTTTAATTTATTTTATAAAACAACAAAAGATAACATTACAGAATTTTGAAATATGCATATAACATTGGGGAGGGGGGATAGAGGAATACAAAAGCGAAAAAGGGAGGGAGGTGAGGGGGGTAGGGGGAGGATTGATAGGATGTGCCATTCTTTCATCACTCAGCTGTCTATATGTTACATGTGCTCTGTATAAACATGAAATGCTATATTTGATTTAATATAGGTTCAAGGAAGTAAACATGAGGTATCATATACAGATATAAATAACTTACACTAAATAATTAGTCAGTCATTTACAATGATTAGAAAACACTTCAGGATTACATTCACAAATTCAGAAATACAAGATATAAACAATTTTCTATAAGATTACTACTCTATTTTATACATAGTTGGGTGAATAATAAGGAAAAATGGTGGCCTATTGGTAAAAGCTCTACCAATTAATTGGGAAGGTCTAATTTCAGTTCTTCTGAGAACAGAAGGATGTATAACATAATGTTTTAGTGACCCGAAATACATGTACTGTATTGGAGTAGAGTAGGACAATGCAAACCGCAAACCTATTGGTTCTACTGTTTTCCCAATACAAGAACATCAACAACCAAAATATCCCTTCCCTCCTCCAACACAATTTACAGTATAGAAGCAGTTAGACCAGACAATGTGTCACAGAAACACAGAAGATGTCTGCAAGCTATTGGCTTACATGAGAAAGTGAGTGTGATTTTTGGCAAAAAAAAACACCAAAAGGTATTTTAAGCACTCTCATCTATTTTACCATTTGTTTGTGTTGGAAGGATTATCAATAGCGTAAATACAGTACATAGATTAAGCAATTTACTAAAAATAATAAATAAAGTAGACCATGTTCTCCACAAATCAAAATTAAAAAAAAAAAAACAATGTGTATGCACTACTCCAAAACTAAAATGTGTGGTAACTTCCACCTTGTTCCAAAATAAATCACTAAAGAAATAGCAAGAGAAAAAATATACTTTGGCATTTAGACAACGATGTTCCCAATAAAATCACAAAGAAGTTGGGGTTGAAAATATGCCAATCCAGTTCAACCTATGTTAAATTTAGTCGGCTGAAATTATTTGGTTTAAAACACTAATGAATATATTTGTACAGTACAGTGTGTTTGAAGACATATAGTATAATTTTTTGGCCTTTAAAAGTTGTTTTCTGAAAGAGGTTGGAAACATCAAGTGTCACTGAAAATGATTTAACCTTTGTTGAAGATGATACGGATTTCACTTTTTGCTAACATTAATTTGGTAACTTTCAAAGACATTAAACTCACTACTTAAAAAAACAGCGTTTACAGCCAATTCCATTACATGGGAAAACAACCCGGAGCATAACCCTAAGAATACAGAGAAACTAATTTGTTTTTATTAAGGAAGGATAGATGAGCTAGATAGTTACAAATCAAAGGAACCTGGGGCTAACATTGCAATTCTAATTATGTGACCTACACTGGCGACACACTTTATTCGAGCTCGGCTAGTCCCACGAATTCGGGTATACCCGGGTGTATTGAGGTTTGTGACTGTTTTCTGCCCGAGTGCATTGGGTTATTTTCCAGGCAGGGATTGAAGCATTTTATTCCCGCTCGCTGCAATACTGCACAGTATATATATATATACTGCATTACAATTCATGAATTTATGTCATCTGGTAGACACACGAAGCATTGCAGCCTATTAAATCCTAATCATTATCATTTAACAGATCAGCCGCCCGTCAGCCAGGCATGAACCCAGGCTGGGAAGGCAAATGCAACGGGGCTTGTCAGAGGTGAGGAGCGGCGCATTCCAGGTATCTGCCAGGTACATACTGGGTATTTGCTCGAATAAAGTGTGTCGGTGCAGTATTGTGTCACCTGTTATCATAGCAAATGCAACTATCTATTAATGTAGATAGCAAACCTTTAGAAACAACCACACACATTTAACATGAGAAGCACACAATTTGACATGCTAAATTTGGTTACTTGCCCTTTAATCATTTCTTGTAAATGTAATCTTTGCTGCAATATTTTTTTCATCTTAAGGAGAACTGCCTGTTACAGGTTTTCAGTTGCATTAAGTATGCAGTCTTTCATGCATTATCTTTCTGCTTCAGTAGTGATTTGTACAGAAAAAACAGGCCTTCTTTAGTAATAGATTATGAGTACCACATTTCTTCCTCAGAGAAAACTGGATTCTGTCCAGTCAATGATACCTCTTAGCGAGTGCCAACATAAACATTCAATTATACAGTGATGTTATCGTACTGTATGATAGCTCTTTAGACCACATGTATCAGTTCTTCGAAACTAAGTGTACCAGTGTTTGTGTACAACAACATCCATGTATGCATTTTATGTTGCTCCAATGCAACATGTTATAACCTGCAAGGAACTGGACATTATTAAAATATTTTCAACATGCACTTTAAAGCATCAGTCCCACTCTGCAACATCTATAATAATTGCAAAAAAGTGAAAACAAGTAATCAACAATGCATGATTTCTAAAGGTTGTTTTATAATTTGAGATGTGTTAAATAAGCAATCCCACTAAAATGCCCCCAAAAAGTAGTAATAACATAATCTGATAGTTCAAGTTGTGCTCATTTATTTAAAAATTCTGAAAATATGTATTTGGGCAGAATTTTAACCCGTCCATTATTTCATCGGCACCAGTTGCTACCATAGTGAACCTCTGTTGTACTGTATGAATTCCAGCAGCCATTTTAACCTCACAGGGAGGAACATTTTCAGGAACTGATATACCCAGAATTCAACTTTTAAATTTAAAAAAGGGTGAGATTACTAAAAACTGCAGCAAAAGGACTTGGCAATGGTAAAAAGAAATGACATGTTCACTTTTAATAGTGCGTAGAGCATCGGTTTTTAATGCTCTGTTCCGGTGTCCCGACATTTTGCAAAATGTCCCATTTTTATAAATATGTTAGCATTAGTCTGATCAAACTTTAATAGTTATTAATGGGTATGGGGTCTGGGGAATAAGTTGCACAATATGACAGTTCTAGCTCTGCCATTAAAGGAAGGAAAAAAAACTGTTTTAACATAGTTTAATAACCAATCTTCTTCAAACAAACCTCAAAGCTCCAGCCCCTCAATATTTTTTTATAAGTATAGAAAAGAGAGGGAAAGCTTTTTTTTTTACAACACCCAGATTCCTATGGTTTGTAACTCACATGGGATGATCATATAAACCAATCACCTCTTTGATGAAATAGCAGTCATGTTTAAATGTAGTAAATAAATAATAAAGGAACAAACATAAATGTAGATATTTCCTGACAAGTCAACAGCAGCATAAATAGTCCATTTCAATACAAATGTCACTAAAGCCTTATAAGATTGGGGAAAGGGGTTGATTGGGTTGTGACGACTGGTCTGATTCTCTTCATATGAGTCAGAGGACATTTATCAGGTGCATATAGATATGATAAAAGGGATTGAACAAGGGCTGTAGTACTCAATACATAGCCCCCCTCAACTGTATATATCATAAATTTCTTAGTCTCATATCTGCCGATTTTTCTCACTTTTATTTTTGACACATTAGATTATTATTGGCTGTAGCTGTTAGTTTTTGGGATTAGATTTTTTTCTGGTTTTGGTGTCCTATCTTTGTACATTTCCCTGGGCCTATTTTAACTTGATGTCTGTGGCGAGTATTGAGATACAATACTGTCAGCACGATTCTGGTGTGACACCAAATTAACTTGATGAAATAAGAGACTGGTTCTCTGTATCTCTGATGTGGAGTAGTTTTTTCCTTTTTCCAAATGTGAAAAGTACAATAGCCAATAATACAGAAGAATTATCTTCTGCTTACATTATGGACTAGTTAGTTAGCTGCTGAAGTTTTATATCTGAAAGACTCATAACCAAAGTAACTTTTTTTAAGACAATCAGAGGACGCACCCAAAATTATTCTACCCTAATACTGTATGTCTTTAGACAATGTTCTCTCAACACAATGCAAGTCGGAAGAGGATGCAAAGACTTTTCTCACTTTCCTCCCAAAATTCACTGATCATAATTTTCACTCCATCTGCATGCAATTCTCTCTACATATTATTGACTCTTCAAATAAATTCCTATTCTGTTGTGCAATGGCAAAGACAGATTATGAACATGTAAACATGTATCTAATCTTTTCCCAATTCCCTTAATGCAAAATTAAAACAGATTTATCCGGATTGCCAAAAAAAAAAAAAAGAGCAAATATAAGAATCATTCATAGAGCATAAAAGTCTTGTTCATTAATGTTTAGAAGAAAAGTGTCCATACAGTATATTGTACAGTGCATTTTTAGGTTGTTTTCCATAAAGCCATGCATATAAAATTAGATATACAGGTATAATAATGGGAGGTACAAATTAACTAAGTGGTGCTATGCCACCAGGCACATTCTGGAGCCCAAAGAAACCTTAAAGCTCATTCACAGCTGTTATAAACCATACATCAAAATGTCCAGCCCTATATATTACCCACATGTGCATCCTGGGAAGATTCACTATAGCAAATTGTACACATAATGTATTAAGATGTATAAAGCGGGACTTCCGGTGGGCGGGCCTTGGTAATGGCCACATCTTAGAAGTGATCCTCATTATCCGCTGCTGAACAACATCAAATCGGTCCTAAATCAGCTCAAAAAGGGACAACAAAAGAGGATAAGCAGGCAGACAAGTGAGCTGGTAGAAACAGCAATATCGCACAGCTCTCTGCCAAATGTCCACCGGCAGTCAAGACAAACAGGCAGCCGTGCCAAGGCACGAGGGAAAATGCTGGCATGTTGAAAACACAGCAAGTCAAACCATGTGGGGGCTCCTGCGGCAGACCACACGGACACAGAGGGAGAGAAAGTAGAGAGCATGCATGCTTCCGCACCAAGGACTCGGAACCAGGGAGAGTAAAAGTGCACACACGCTGTTACACAAAGCGGGGCGAAGGTGAATGAGGCCGAGCGACAGAAGCATCGAGCAGATGATGTGAGGGGACTGTATAAGTGAATACCCTCCCGCACTGCGCAGAATCACTCACCAGATAAGCAGTTCGGTAGCAAAAAGACCAGACTGGGGCTCACGGAGATGATGCAGAGCGCAGGCGCCGGAGGACTATCTAGAAACCAAAGAGATATGTAGCCCTGGGTAAGTTTGGGCTACAGTTCTTTCCTCCTCCTGTGCAGTAATAACTGGTAAGGGCAGGTATGCCAGGAGTAATCATGGGTTTTCCCCACACACTGCAGTTCAGTGAGTCAGAGAAGGTAGTACTCAGGCCTTGTGTCAATCAGAGGCACAGGGGTGGGTCTACTGGATCTGTACTAAATGAAATGCATTTCCGGATTTAGCAAGTTCCTCTACCCTTTGAGAGAGGATTGTCTACTCAAGCAAGCTGCCAGGGCTCTGGCAGGTTTGTGGCCCTCCCTCTGGGAGAGGTGAGAGACTATTCCTCTTACTCCACCAGGGAGAAAGAGAAGAGCAAGGACAGCTTGTCCCCTGACTAGGAGTGTTGTCCAGGGACATTCTTTGGTGACACCTGTTAATGTGCTGCTAAGCACCTTGCTGCAAGATGGGCAGTCTGCCTGTTGGAGAAATAAAGTATTTTGCTGATTATCATACTTCTTGCCTGAGAGTGGAATCAATCAGGGATAAGCTGGAAAGGAAACTCTCATGCAAATGTTCCTCCCCACATCTTGGGGGCTGCACAAGATGGAGGCGCTGCACCAGTTGTGAGTAAAAATCAGTGTTCACCCCAAAAGCCTGTCCTGATATCCCCATATTATCGCGGGAGACTCAGAGCCCCCTATTATCAGCAGGTTTGCACCATACTTTAGCCTGTAACCAGTGTAGCATTTCCCCTAGTATACCCTAGTATACCCTACATAACCAACCTATATAACCATATACGTAGAGACCTGGAACAACCTTTATCTTACAGGCCCAAATCCTTGTTAAATCAAGATTTCAAAATCCTAACAAAGATTTACGTAAACCGTCTCAAAAGTATACTCCCAAACATTATATCTCCAGAACAAACAGGTTTTGTTCCCGGGAGACAATCAGTAACAAGAATGAGATCTGTGGTGGCCGCGGTGGCGAACTCAAGACAATCTAAGGGTAACAATATACTGTAATAGTAAATCTCGATTTTGAAAAGGCATTTGATAAAATTACATGTGGCATATTACCAGAATACTCCAGGCACAACATTTTGGGGAACAATTTATAGCACTAATCCAAACTATATACGACTTGCCCGAGGCCTATATCACAGCTAATGCACTGAATTTTGACACATAAACTTTGCAATGTGGAACAAGGCAGGGCTGTCGTTTATCCCCAATGTTATTTGACATAGCTTTAGACCCTCTAATTAGACATCTAAAAAAGATGAAGAATTTTAGGGGCATTCAAATTGGTGACAAGGAACTAAAAATTGCAGCTTTTGCTGACAATATGCTCCTTTTCATTTCAAATCCCCAAGAGGCAATACCAGCTAATATAGAAGCAATACAAACATAAGGTAACATTTCAGGTTTAACCATCAGCTATAAAAAAATCAGATGCACTCGCTCTTAATTGCAAACAAAAGATAGAGTGGAAGGGTCCCTTTTCATTCAAATGGGCAAAAAAAAACATACCAAATTTTTAGAGGTACATATCCCTAGGGATATTTATCAATTATATATTATTAATGTTAGACCATTGATAAACAGTATCACACAAATGCTACAAAAATGGTAGAATTTAAATGTAGCATTTCTGGGGAGATGCCACCTTGTGAAGATGACAATCTTTCCTAAAATGTTATATGTATTGCAGATGCTGCCAATAATAATAATAAGAGAAAGATGAAAAAACGCTAAATAAATCAATCCAAATTTTAACATGGAAAAATAAAATTCCTAGAACAACATAAAAGAAACGGAGGTGTAAAGCTTCTCTCATTTAGATTGTACAATATGGCTGCTCTTATGAAATACACGGGAGATTGGATCAATTATACAAGCTATTACACGATACATGAAATTGACCAACATTTAAGCCCAGGCATAAATTTGGAATATCTACTCCCTGTACCACTGCATGAGGTCCCAGTTGCCATAAAAGAAAACCCACTATTACAGTGGCGGCCACCTTTAGCCTCGTGCGGCCTTCTCCCTGTGATTTTTAAAATCGCGGGCAGATCGCGGGCAGATACGGGCCGTTTTCGGCAGTTTTGGGTGCCTGCGGGCAGTTTCATTGTCTAGCGCTAAGCGCTTTCATTGTCTAGCGCTATTAGCGCTATCTGGTGATTTCGGGCCACGCGGAAAAGTCTGTGACAGACGGGTGAGAGATGGAAAACATCCCCAAATTTTTTCGGGGATGTTGGAGGTTAAAAGGGGCCGCGACAGTAATTACACATATGAAGGGTACTTGGCTCCATTTCCTCTCTGAATGAGAAGTGTGAGCTGCTAGTTCTTGGGGATTTCAACCTCAATTGGCTCAACCCTAATAACAACAAAATCCAGATACAACTCAAGTCACTTAACCCAATGCAACTAATTTCCCAACCCACACAGACAAACCTGAAATCTCAAAACCATTCCTTGCTAGACTGTATTATCTCCTCTCGTCCCAGCAGAATCCAATACTCTGGCATCCAACCTGACATTTTCAGTGACTATGCAATAATGTATTGTATCAGGAAAATCAGATCACCCCAATCAAGCCCTAAAGTTCTCCTCACTAGAACATTTAGGAACGTTAACCCACAACAATTTCTGGCTGATCTTACCAGCTGCCCTTGGTACAGAATCAACATAATTCCCGACCCCGATTCTGTACTCGACTATTTCCAAATCGAGTTCTTAAAACTCTGTGATACCCATGTTCCACTACCCATGCTCCAGTACCTCTACACAGAATAAGAGTACGGGGGGGCACCTTCCGTGGGTTACAACCGACTTTATAGCGCACTACCATTTTAGGGAAGCCTTGTGGAAAAGATACAAAGTAACTGGCACTACTACGGATCTTAATAACTACAGATGCCTGCAGAATATGTGCACAAGGCAAACATGGCACGCAAAAATATAATATTACTCTGACAATCTTCACCAGAATCCATCAAATCCAGCTAACTTCTGGAAGGTTATCAACAATACATTCCAGCCTTCAAGCCATCGACAACCATGTAATATCATTAAGGAGGATATTACCCTGGCAAATCCCACTGACATTGCAAATGCATTCAATGAATAATTTGCAGGCTGTTCTACTAATTTATTAGTGAAACGCAACCTGAACTACATACATGAATATAATTCTGGGTGTACCTCTATATCCCACCCCTCTCCCAACACTGCCCACAGTTTTCAATTTGTCCCAATATGTGAAGAGGAGATTACACAAGCGCTCCCCAAATGAAAACTAAACAGCCAATGTGGACCTTACCTACTGCAATCTAAGTTCCTACGACTTGGTTCCCCAGCCATTGCCAAACCGCTTGCTTCCCTAATCAACTCTATCTTGTCTTCAAGCCATATCCCTAAGACCTGTAAAACTGGCAGAGTTGTCCCAATCTTCAAAAGTGGGGACAAAAACACTGTCTCAAACTACAGACCAATCTCTGTTTTTCCAATACTATCCAAAGTCATAGGAAAATGTGTTCCCTCCTAATTAAGCGATTACTATACCAAGACAAATTTCCCTAGCCAATTCCAATCTGGCTTTCTCCCAAAATACTCCATGGTAACTACCCACCTAAAAGTTTGCAATGAGATCCAGTGTGGAATGGAACTAGGACTACTCACTGGTGCAGTATTCCTAGAATTTGCAAAGGCTTTTGATACTGTTGATCATGTTATCTTGCTAAACAAACTCCAGTGCTCTGGAATAGAGAAACATGCTTTAAACTGGTTTCATTCCAACCTGTCAGGTAGGTCCCATGTCCTGCACTAACTCCAACCCCTTGGATATCACCTGCGGGGTCCCGCAAGGCTCTGTTCTGGGGCCCCTACTCCTCATTGTTCATTAATGATCTTCCTACAGCTTGTAAGGAAGCCTCAATACATATATATGCGGATGACACAATCTTATATGCACACAGCCCTAACCTCTCTGACCTTGGACACGTACTTCAATCTGACTTTTTGAGACTTGAAAATTGAATTTCCCAAAACAAACTGTTTCTAAACACTGACAAGATTGTAACAATGGTATTTGAGACCAAGGCTACATTTTTAAAGCTTCCAATGAAAGAGCTACATATCAGAACCAACTGTAATACTATCCTAGCCCCTGTTACTAGTTTCAATTATTTGGGAATATGGTTTGACTCCCATTTAAGATTTGGTTTGCACATTGAAACCCTGCCATCCAAAACCTATGCCAAACTAGGTGTACTATATAGGAACAACTCCTCCCTAATCCTGCTGGTCAGAAAGCGCATTGCACAGCCGATACTGATGTCAATTATAGACTATGGGGATATACATACTGTACATATACATACTGGCACGGCACCCCAAACTCACCTCTGCAAACTTGATACCCTCTACAACTCAATATGGCGCTTTGTCCTCCAATGCAATTGCAACACACATCACTGCGAAATGCTCAAAGAACTAGATTGGTCATCACTTGAGTCTAGGAACAAAGTTCATCTCTCCTGTCTTGCCTTCAAATACTTTCTGGGCAAGCTACCCACCTATCTGAACAAGCTCCTCACCCCTACCACATGCAGCACTTATTATCAGAGATCTGACTCCAAAAAACTGTTCATGATCCCAAGGCTCAACAAAGTACCCGGCCAGTCCTCCTTCTCTTACCATGCACCCCAAACCTTGAACAGCCTACCGGAGTCTCTCACATCCACCACCAGTCTAAGTTCTTTCAAAATTAAAACTGTCTCACATTGTAATCTGGTCTGTAACTGTTATATACGCCTATAATATATATGATCTCTAACTGTGCATACAATGTCTTGTATATAATGTACTGCATAACCCTTTCTCTCATAGTAACTATGTATTTGACATTATAACGCTGTGCCCAGGACATACAGTAGTGGCGGCCGCCCTGAGTCTAAAGCGGCCGCCACCGCGGGTAATTTAAAACCGCGTGCAGGCACCGTGTTTTCCCCTATGCCTGCCGTGCGGCCGCGAGGCACTAGTGCCTCCGTTGCCTCCGTTGTCTCCGTTGCCTCCGTTCCGCCGGCATCCCGAAGGCGTCCCGTGATGCTGGGGATCAGCTCTAGGGAAGCGGAGCGGAAGCAGACGCTGGGAAGCAGAGGGGGAGCAGCCAGGGGTCGCGGACCGGATGAAGGGAGGAAGGGAAGATGCGGCTCGCGCACGGCCAAGTTCGGCGCCAGCCGAAAAAAGCCCCGGAAAATTACGGGCATTTGTTAGATTGAAGTTGGCCGCAGCAGTACTTGAAAATGAGAGGTAACTCTCTTCCTGCTAAAACATTTTATAAATAAATAAATAAATATAGAGCTACAGTAGGAAAGCACTCTCTCTACAGAGAGACAAGTTGCTTCATGTACATTTTACTAAAAACCAGCAGTTTCAGGAGGGGAAGGCGAACTACCCCTTTGTGGCCTGGGAAAAGAAAGGAATTCTGGTATAGGGCAGCTGCTACATACCGTAAGATAGATTATACCAGTTTACTCATTTTAGGAACTGAATGATAAATATGTATTACCAAATACACCATTTTTTGCATATCTACAGGCTAGGTACTACGCATTGACAACACTAAATAATTTATCAGCAGTAGATAGAGATAATCAACTTGATGCTCTCTTTCACAAGGCAAAATATGGGAACATTTCAATCTCAAATATCTACTAGTGTCTAAAGAAAGTATTATATGTTGATGAGAAAACACCAGGAATAGGAGCTTGGCAGATTGCCCCGATCTAAATATGGAGATTGTAAGACATTTTGGGAAATCATTAAAAATCATCCCATCCACAGTATATCAGGAAATGCACTATAATGTTCTACATAGGACCTACACTACACCCAAATTCAGATTCAAAGCAAGACTATCTATAAACAGTAAGTGTACAAAGTGTGCAGCCCCAGAGGCAGACCTTTTGCACTACCAAGATTTCTGGTTAAGGATAGGGAACTACTGCAAACAATTTCTGGATATTTTAATTCCTATAAATCCTGAATATGCAATCTTTAATAATATAAATCCAGGTGCAGAAAAGGTAATAGGGGACCAAATTGGAAACAACAAACTCAAACAAATTATTGCTACGGCTGCAAGGAAAACTATTTTGCAACAGTGGATAAGCAACACCTTCTCATGTCTAAAACTATGGAAGGAAAAATGCTTAGTCTATTTATACTTAAATAACACTGAAACTGTGTACTGAGGGGAGTACACAGAGAGTCCCAAGTAGTGGCGCACTGCAGACCAAGATCAAGTTATAACAGGGTCAAAATTTACAGCTAAATGTGTACAGTTAAAATTATTTTATTGAAAACTATTTTTTATTTTTTATTTTTGTTAAAATTAAAATATATATACCTCCTAGTTCAAAAGAACAGGGTATATACAAATACTCCTAAATGGGATTTATGTTTATTTCAAATAGTGGAGGTACAGATATCGTTCCTGGTATTAGGCTTTCATATATAGTCTACCATCCTTGTTTAGTGTAGATGTGATACCAGGGTACTGATATAGGGAAAAATTCCCTGTAGGCAGATCGTTTGTACAATAAAATATATTACTGTGAACCTGTAATATAGAGACCACACAGTAGTGTGTGGTACTTTGTGCAGTGATGTCAGTCTTGTTTAGTGACTACGTTGCTGATTCTTCAAACCAAAAATAGTAGTGGTATAGTAATGATGTAATCAGATAAGCTCGATCTCATTAATTGCACAGAAGGACACGAGAGGTGTAATGTCTAGTTTATAGTAACTCCAAATATTATTTCCACATTGTTTCAGTGAAATGGCTTCCTGCGCATGTGCAGTGTAATTCAGTAGTTTTACACCCTACGTGATGGAGAAGTCTGTTACCAGTAAAGGTAAGTATACACTCCCCTCAGTACACACTTTCAGTGTTATTCTGTTCATTCCCAGGCGGCACGCAACCTCACCTAGAGGCTTTGAGCGAGGTTTCTCATATTCTTATAGCATCTATTTACACTTAACTGGATAGAAGCCACAACAGGCAAAGAAAAGAAAACAGAGAACTTTTTCCAAACCTGAGAAAGCGTCATTGCCACACAATCAGTTGAGACAAAGTTAAAAATCCAAGAACATTTTCAGTCAACAACATGGTTCGCAACATGCACGCTAACCAGGAATCCCCCCATAAGAATCTAACAATATACTGTTCCAATAATCGGAGACCTGGGGTTGGGAATATTATAATAGAAATAGACCATATTTAAAATGCCAGACAACTTTGTTTGTGACTGAGTTAAGAAGGGTAATAAAGAGTGTATACATATTATTATTATTATTATTATTATTATTATTATTATTATTATTATTATTATTATTAAAAGATCTCTCATGTTTTATGTTTCTGGAAAACTGATAGATGTCCGAGAGTAGATGGAATATAACCCAGGGTTACTCACGATGAGGAGAGAAGTTAAAGATATGTTAAATTGGTTGACAGCATACAGTAAAAAGGTCATATAGTTTAAGTGCAATTGTTATTGTATTAATAAACAATATGGAAATGTACAAAATATGTAATGAATAGGACTAAGGAGGAATATTATATTAATAAACATGATATATTATATATGTAAAGTTTTATATTCTGTACAAGATTGTATTATTTCCAATAAAAAGATCAAATAAAAAAAGGAGGTATAAAGCAAGAACATTGCTCCACAAATAGGTGCAAACTGTGTTATTTTAACTAAAAGGGGCCTATGAAGTAAGCGTTCAAAAGCCACTTATCAAGAACTTATCGCCCAAAATGCCTACTGCTATTCAGTAAGCGGTGATAAGTGGGTGATAAAAGACTGAGGGCCTCATGCACTAAGCGCCAAAAAGCGTTTTATCGCCATTTTATCGCCAAAAAAGCCTTTCCGATTCAGTAAGCACTGATAAGTGGCCAAAATCGGCAATTTTTCTTCCCGATAAAAAATTATCGGCAGCCGGGTGCCGATAAGCCACTTATCGGCACTTTTAGAACTCGGCTGAATTCAGGTAGCCCCGATCATCTTTTTGCTGCTGATCGGCACTCCCGAAAAGAGATTTTTTCGCCAATCCGTCCCACCAACTTTAAGTTGGCGGGTTGGGGGTGTATAAACATCGGCAAGGGACACTTAGAAAAAATCAGGCCTTTTTCCTGGCTGGGATTGATGCCGGGGGTCTCCGGAGCTGATACCCATTAATACCAGCACCGGAGGCCCCCGGCATGCATCCGAGGCAGGAAAAATGCATTTACAGCTCACTTCATTACCTTAGCGGCTAACCGCTACCCACCTGCAAGCCCTAAACAACCACGTTGGGGCTAATAACCCCTTCACCCACCCCCGCTACCCACAATAAAAAAAATACACACACAACAGCCCCACACTAAATAAATTAATATATATATATATATATATATATATATATATATATATATATATATATATATATATATATATATATATATTACCCCAACAACCCCAATACCCCCCTAACATACACATATATGCACATCATTGATACTAGAGGCCAGCGGGGGCCCTCGGGTGTTACCCGCAGGCCTGCAGTACCAATTATGTGCCCCCCCCCAAATAATGTCAAAACACATAAATACTTATAAAGAAATAACCACCCCCCCTAACACATACAGTATAGTAATGGGCACAATTACTATTATCCACACATGGATAATAGTGAATGTGCCCATTTTAAATACATAAAGAACAATAAATACATATTGCACTCACCCTTGTCCGGCTGCCACGATGAAGGCCATCCTCATCTTCATCACCGTCCATGCCCCCTCCGCTGCTGCAAAACATACACAAGAATAAAAACATCCAATGTAATCTGAACCACATTGATTTTTGGCTCAGGACCCCCTGCTTCCCGAGTTACAGGCCCCGGTAAAGGGAATCGGGTGCCAGTGTCGGCGCCATCTTTATAGAGCCCACGTCGCGTCTTGGATGCTATAAAGATGGCGACGACACTGGAACCGATGCCCCAAACCGGGGCCTGTAACTCGAGAAGCAGGGGGTCCCTGAGCCACAAATCAATGCGGTTCAGCTCAGGGGACACCCTGCTCCCGCACAATATTATTAAAATACATTAATGCTGCTTCATTACCATAGCGGATAGCCGCTAAGGCAATGAAGGGGTTAAGGCATAATACAGTAATGGGCAAAATTACTATTATCCACAAATGGATAATAGTGCATTTGGAGTACGGGGAAAGGTCACAGATGTGGCCTAAAAGAAACCTATTTGCACTCACTAATTTACAGATGCTAGGCTAGGAAAAATTCAATCCTTGGAGTTGCCCCCATAGCCATACATAAAAATATTAAAACCATATTTATTGAACATATATGCAACAAATAAACAACTAATGAGACAACCACTATGTGGCTAAAATTAAGGGGAAGACAGCGGGGTGGGGGGAAGAAGTATTGGTGTAATCACCGGAGCAAAGGCAGACTTAAATTACTAATTAGAACCAATGGGATGTAGTCCTAAATACATATGGGTGGGAAGTGGAGGATATATACTGCTTTGCTCGTATGTCCAAGTATACTAATGGTTTATCCATTCGTCTACCATTATTACTGGTTGTAGCGTGCGTAGCTGTATTTTAATGATCCTTTTATATATATATTGACCTAATGGTGACGTCACATCATATCAGCTAAATGTTTTTTGCAAAATTGCCAACCACATATAATGGTACCTATAAGCGAGTGGTTTCGCGATATGATGACGTCACTCTAATACATATATATATATATATAAGAGAAATCAGTGATATTCGGCTGCAGGCGTAGTATTTTATACACTTGTGTTGTCCGTTTGTACATGAAATCATGAAATCATGAAATCGCTATGTTCAATCGTAACCTAGAGGCATTCTGCAAGTTACCACGATAGTGTAAAAATATCTTCGTCATGTATTCAGCTTCTATTGAATAGCTGATACAAACATACGACCTGGTTTCCACAGTTCAATGTGCATATAGAATATAGCGATTTCATGATATTGAGAGTGACTTGTTTTGGGGATATACGAGCACTGAGATAATCTGTCTAACAAGTGAGAAGCTGAGTATCTAGGCTGTGTACAAACGGACAACACAAGTGTATAACATACTACGCCTGCAGCCGAATATCACTGATTTCTCTTATATATATATATGTATTAGAGTGACGTCATCATATCGCGAAACCACTCGCTTCTAGGTACCATTATATGTGGTTGGCAATTTTGCAAAAAAACATTTAGCTGATATGATGTGACCTCACCATTAGGTCAATATAGATATAAAAGGATCATTAAAATACAGCTACGCACGCTACAACCAGAAATAATGGTAGACGAATGGATAAACCATTAGTATACTTGGACATACAAGCAAAGCAGTAGATATCCTCCACTTCCCACCCATATGTATTTAGGACTACATCCCATTGGTTCTAATTAGTAATTTAAGTCTCCCATTGCTCCGGTGATTACACCAATACTTCTTTCCCCCACCCCGCTGTCTTCCCCTTAATTTTAGCCACATAGTGGTTGTCTCATTAGTTGTTTATTTGTTGCATATATGCTCAATAAATATGGTTTTTATATTTTTATGTATGGCTATGGGGGCAACTCCAAGAATTGAATTTTTCCTAGCCTAGCATCTGTAAATTAGTGAGTGCAAATAGGTTTCTTTTAGGCCACATCTGTGACCTTTCCCCGTACTCCAGTATTACCTATACCCGTATGCACCCTATTTTCCACACACCCCTACATTTTCACACAGTTGGAGAGCGGCAGCCATCTCCTTTACTCTCTAATAGTGCATTTGTCCATTTAAAATACATAAAGAACAATAAATACATTAAATATATATTGCACTCACCCATGTTCGTCTGCAACGATGAAGGCCATGCTCATCTTCATCACCGTCCATGCCCCCTCCGATGCTGCAAAACATAAACAAGAATAAAAACAGCCAATGTAATGTCCCCTAACCCCTTAATCACCATAGCGGTTATTAACCGCTACAGTCATTAAGGGGTTAACCCACCCTCACCCACACTCGGGAGGCCTACATACCCTCCCCCACTAACCCCCCACCCCGTGAGGCCTAACCACCCTCACCCACTACCCAGCCAGGAGGCCTACCCACATACCCTTGGGGCCAATACCCCCTTCCCCTACCCCCAATACCCACAATAAAAACAATACACTGCCCACAATAAACATCATTCTATTTATTAAATACATAAACCACCCCCTGTGCTGCCCCATAAATACATGATTTATCCTTTTAAATACAGGGTACATACCCCAGGCCCACGCGAGTCCCCGGTGGGCCTGACGGGTCACCTGACAGACCTACAAGTTACCAGCAACTTGTTTCAAACAGGTTCTGGAGGCCTGTTGGTGGGTTCCGCCAGGCACCATGGCCACCAGGTGGTCTCCGCGGGTCACAGTGGGCCACAATTGTGACCCCCTGGTAGGCCTGCGGATGTCTGGGAGCCCTGGGTCAGACCCACAGGTGTCTGCGGGGCCTCGGGTAGTTCCCACGGGGGTCTGGGGACATACGGGTGGGCACTACGGGTCCGTAGTGCCCCCACAGATGTGGGACCACCGGTTCTTCCCCGCAGACTACGGGTCCGTGGTGCCCCCACAGATGTGGGGCCACCGGTTCTTCCCCGCAGGTGCCCCCCATGGACCCACCAGCCTGATACCCATGAGATACCCGAGGATACCGCAGGTGGTCTCCAGAGGTCTCACGCAGAACCAAAAGGAACAAACCCTGAATGTAAAATAAATAAACCTGACCTATACATTAAATACATCAATTCCCCCCCCCCCCCAACACCTGCAGTACAATAATGTGCAAAATAACTATTATCCAGATAGGGATAATAGATTCTTTGGCCATTATTAAACACATTAACTAGCATATTTAAATAAATAAAGTACTACTGACGTCATCAATAAGAAGCCCCCGTCACCAGCAAAATCCTTGTCCTCCGTTGCCCACAAAAGACATTGCCAATACATTGCAATAACATTCAGATATCAATTAAACCCTTAATCACCTTATGGGATAATAACCGCAAACGTAATTAAGGGGTTAAGCCACACTGGCCAGATACCCATCCTTCACCCATTCATTTGTACAGCGGCTTCATGAGAGAGAGAGAGAGAGAGAGAGAGAGAGAGAGAGAGAGAGAGAGAGAGAGAGAGAGAGAGAATACAAATAAATGTTGAAGGGTTATCAAAAACATGCTCTACTACAAATACCACTTCTCCATACAGATACAGTACAATAAAATCATATTTCCTTAAAAAATCCAATCTCATCTTCCAATCAAAATCCTTAAATGCCAATCAAAACATTGCATTTACATTGTACACATGATGCATACAATCTATGCACCATGCACACTCTGCCAATGAATGTTAACAATAACATATTCCAAACAAAATACCAATACATTCAAACAAGTATACTATTTAAACCAATCAAGTAACCATAAATCAATTAGCATTCATTAATTACATCCCTAAACAATTTAAATTCTATCCATAACAATTATCAATTCACTATTTCAATCGTTAAACAGAACAAGTTACCATCATACAAAATATAAGTACCAAAAAGAAAACAATTTACAAAAGCAAGCCTCAACCTGACCTAATGTACACCATACGTGACCAAAAATTACATTTATCTAATTTTAAAATACATGACACACACATTTATGCATAGCAGCATAACCAAAAACATTTTAAACACAGCAAAACAAGCTTTTCAAACAACATCATTTCTTACCCTGTATGTATATATCGATCTAGATATACATATATACATACATACAGTGGCAAGAAATGTTATACCAAAAAAAAAAAAAAAACACATGTAAAAAAACAAAAAAAAAATGAACAAGTTAAATAAAATACATTTCTTTTGTTCACTTACCATTACTTGACCCACTCACCGACTCCCGTTGAACAGCTTACTCTCGAACCAATCCACGCACAGGAACCCATAAAATAATAAACCATAAAATAATAAACTTTAAAATAAAAAACCAAAAGAATCCACAGGTCTTCTTTTTGTAATCCATCTTCATCTGTATTCTTCTTTCTTCTATCTGCGGCTCTCCTCCGGGGTCATCTTGTCTTCGGCCACGCCCTGGCCTTCTTCTTCTGTAGGAGGTCCTTCCTCCTCGGCGTCTGCCTTCAAAATGAGACGACATAGGCTTTTAAAGGCCTATGATGTCACATTTTCATCATATGGTTCCCACGGCCTTGATTTGGCCGTGAAAACCATGTGTTTTGGCCGATAAAAAAAAATGATGACGTCATTTAAAGGCAATGAAAGCACAGCCAATCAGAATGGCTGTGCTTCAATTGCCTTTAAGATGACGTCATGAAAAGAAAGATGTCCGGCCTCACATGGTACGGTAGCCAATCAGAGCGTGGGAACTCCATCCCAACTCTGATTGCTCTAGTACCATGTGACAGGCTTTCAATTACGTCAAATCCGTTCTCCCCAAGCCTCTGTCACATGGTCTACTAGAGCCAATCAGAGTTGGGATGGAGTTCCCACGCTCTGATTGGCTACCGTACCATGTGAGGCCGGACATCTTTCTTTTCATGACGTCATCTTAAAGGCAATTGAAGCACAGCCATTCTGATTGGCTGTGCTTTCATTGCCTTTAAATGACGTCATCATTTTTTTTTTATCGGCCAAAACACATATGTCCCCTGCGGAGCGGCAGCCAGAGCTACTACATATAACAGCTGAGACTGCTATCGCACTCCTCAGCACTCCACACAAGCACAAGGAGCAGAGCCACAGAGGGTTTGTTTACTGTCTTCATTTGCTATTCCCATTAACCTTTCATTGACTGTTGTGGACTCCTGGTGCTTCTTTGCAAGCTGCTTTCTTGCAAGCTGTGTTCAGCCTTTACTGTACCATTGCCCACAGTTTCTTCTGGTACTTGAACTAGTGACATTGACTTTAGTGGATTCTTGCTGCCCTGCTATTAGCTGTTTAGCTGTATTTAGCCTACACTGTATGTTTGCTATCTATTTTCAGGGGTGTCTGATTTGACCAGTTATAGGGGAAGGGAGGCTTAGGGAAGTACCTCTGGGACCTTTTGGACCATGGGGAATGGGCCAGATGAAGAGGTAGTCTCTCGAAACGTCGCCCCCCTAACATACTTGCCGTTCTCCGTTTTTGTGTATATTCCTTGTGTTTTTTCCCCTTTTCCTTCCCCCCCCCCTCACTTTGTGACATGCCCATTTGTGATACTGGTTTTTGCAAACACATTTGATTTATTTCTGGTTCGTTTTATTATTAAATGTTTATTCTGCATTACAACTGTTTTCATCATTTAGCTATTAGACAGTGAGTGCTGGTACTTACGTAGATTTGTTACTACTATACAGGGGAATAAGGGTCCACATTTGTTCCGTGCACCCTGCAATTGCATAAATTTAACACTATCAGAGTGCTGTCTATCGTCCCCTTTTACCCTTTATTTATTTTAATATGCTAGTTAATGTGTTTAATAATGGGCAAATAATCTATTATCCCTATCTGGATAATAGTTATTTTGCACATTATTGTACTGTAGGTGTTGTGGGGGGGGGGGGGATTGATGTATTTAATGTATAGGTCAGGTTTATTTATTTTACATTCAGGGTTTGTTCCTTTTGGTTCTGCGTGAGACCTCTGGAGACCACCTGTGGTATCCTCGGGTATCTCACGGGTATCAGGCTGCATGGGTCCACAGGGGACACCTGCGGGGAAGAACTGGTGGCCCCACATCTGTGGGGGCACCGTGGACCCGTAGTCTGCAGGGAAGAACCGGTGGCCTCACATTTGTGGGGGCATCGCGGACCCGTAGTGTGTGGGGAAGAGCCAGTGGTCCCACATTTTTGGGGCACTGCGGACCCATAGTGCCCACCTGTGGGTCCCCAAACTCCCGTGGGAACCACTCGAGGCCCCGCAGACACCTGTGGGTCTGACCCAGGGCTCCCAGACATCCACGGGCCTACCGTGGGGACCCAATTGTGGCCCACGGAGACCACCTGGGGGCCATGGTCCCTAGTGGGACCCACCAACAGGCCTCCAGAACCTGTATGAAACAAGTTGCTGGTAACCTGTAGGTCTGTCAGGTGACCCGTCAGGCCCACCGGGGACTCGCGTGGGCCTGGGGTATGATCCCTGTATGTAAAAGGATAAATCATGTATTTATGGGGGGCACAGCGGGTGGGTTATGTATTTAATAAATAGAATGATGTTTATTGTGGGCAGTGTATTGTTTTTATTGTGGGTACTGGGGGTAGGGGAAGGGGGTATTGGCTCCAAGGGTATGTGGGTAGGCCTCCCGGCTGGGTAGTGGGTGAGGGTGGTTAGGCCTCACAGGGTAGGGGGATAGTGGGGGAGGGTATGTAGGCCTCCCGAGTGATGGGTGAGGGTGGGTTAACCCCTTAATGACTGTAGCGGTTAATAACCACTATGGTGATTAAGGGGTTAGGGGACATTACATTGGCTGTTTTTATTCTTGTTTATGTTTTGCAGCATCGGAGGGGGCATGGACGGTGATGAAGATGAGGATGGCCTTCATTTTGGCAGACGGACATGGGTGAGTGCAATATGTATTTAATGTATTTATTGTTCTTTATGTATTTTAAATGGACAAATGCACTATTATCCATTTGTGGATAATAGTAATTTTGCCCATTACTGTATTATGCCTTAACCCCTTCATTGCCTTAGCGGCTATCCGCTATGGTAATGAAGCAGCATTAATGTATTTTAATAATATTGTGCGGGAGCAGGGGGTCCCCTGAGCTGAACCGCATTGATTTGTGGCTCAGGGACCCCCTGCTTCCCGAGTTACAGGCCCCAGTTTGGGGCATCGGTTCCAGTGTCGCCGCCATCTTTATAGCGTCCAAGACGCGACGTGGGCTCTATATGGCGGCGACACTGGCACCCCCTAAAGTGGCCTGTATCTCGAGAAGCAGGGGGTCCCCGGATCTAAAACCAATGCGGTTCAGCTCCGGAGACCCCCTGCACATGTACACTATGAGTAAAAGTTGTTTTTATATGTTTTTATTTTGCCGATGTTTGCGCTGATGGGTCTCTCTCTGCTGCAAACACATATCGGCAGAAACGGCCTATCGCCAGACTATCGAGAGCCATGCTTTTTTATCACCGGCTCACCGGCGTTTTGCTTTCGCAGTGATTCGGCAGGGATTCGGCATGGATTCGGCCCTTACTGAATACTGCGAGGGCAAATTGCCAAAATCATGATAATAGGGAGCACTTGGCGATTGCATTTTTTTGGCGCTTAGTGCATGAGGCCCTGAATCGCTCATAAAAAAAATTGCTCATAAAAAAAATCACTGAGGCAGCGGTGATAAGCCACTTATCACCGCTTTTCGACATGTTCATAAACTCTCGCAATTCTAATAGCGGTGATTAGGCTATGAAACGCCTATCACAGCTCTAAAATTGTGATTTTATCACAAAATCCTCACGCCAGAAAAAGTTGGCGTGAAGGTGTTGGAAACCTGCAGAGAAGCGGCGAGATGGGACTTAGAAAAAAAATGCATTTTTCCTGTATAGGATTGATGCCGGGAATCTCTGGAGCTGATATCCATTAATATTAGCAACAGAGACACCTGGCATGAATCCTATGCAATAAAAATGCATTTACAGTAAACTTCATTACCATAGCGGATAGCCTCCGGGGCCCCCTACTTCCCAAGATACTGGCCCTGTTATGGGGTGCCGGTATGTCCTTTTCATTTAAATGTCCACATCACGTGACCATGGGAATAAAATGCATAGGGGATACCGCACCCCATAACGGGGTCTGTATCTCGGGAAATTGGGGGTCCCTAAGGATGAAACCAATGCGGTTCAGCTCAGGAGACCCCCTGCTCATCTAAACTATTAACAAAATTTAAATTTATACACATACATTTCGGGCGAGATTTGCACAGGGAGAGAAGGCTCTCCCTGCAGCAGATACAACTCGCCGGGTTAGGCCTTTTCAGAGGATCGTTCATCAGATCACTGGCTAATCGCCCGTTTTGTGAATTTTGCTATGACAGGTAATGAAGGCTTTCTGAATATCGTAATCGCAAAGCTCATAAAAACGGTGATTTAAATGGCCTGGCGATTTATTTTTATGAACCTTTAGTGCATAGGCCCCAAAGTGTCAATCTGTATCAAAATAAAATCAAAAATATTATTCTTGTCATAATGTGTTATATGTATATGTAGGTATATGTGTGTGCATGTATGTGTATGTGTGTGTGTGTGTATATGTATGTATGTGTATGTATGTATGTATATGTATATATATATAAATCTATTGTTAGACAGGGTTTATAGGGTATTAATATGATACCCACCTGACGTCAGTTTGGGTGGCAAAGATAGGCTATAAAAGGATATTCTATATCACGGCATAATTGTCATATCAATATCAGAGACACTCTAGCACCAACACATTCATGCGGTACAGGTGGGTTGGTATATATCTACATGAAGGGTAGGGTATATAAGAGATATATGCAATACACTTCGGGTATTCTCTTTCTACGTGCTATAATTACCGTACGTTTTGTATGCATATGCTTTGGTACATAGGTTACTGAGCCCAGATAGGTCAACTCAGTTATTGATAAGGTCAATATATTTAATCCGGTACTTCATTATACCACATATAGCTGACAACAACCTAATCGGCTAAAATACATTGTTTATTTTAATTATCATATCTGTCATGAATGTTTATGCAGATAGTATACAGATACATATATACCTATTTCAATTCGGATAAGAAAGTTTGTTAAAAGTTGTTCAGATGCTGTTCACTTTAGATAAGAACACAAACATATAGGCTATTCGGCCTACGGTCACTGTTATTCCATCAATTATTCCCGTTATTATTAATGTTAACATTACTGTTTATGTTGCAAATAGGAATCACTTGTCACTATCAGTAGCACTATGTTATGATCACTGTCACGTTTGCTGTCACAGTTTACAAAATATGCATTTCCTTTACAAAAAGTGCCGGGGGAAGTACCCTCCCTCGCGCATGTGTCCCCTTTTTCGGTCCCCAGATTCGAGGGACCGATACCAAGACCCAGGGTGGGATGTCTCCAACACAGGAGACTGGTCCATCTTTAGGATGGAGTCAGATGACCCACCCTCTGGGCGCAAGGGCTACTCTCGGGGGCTCCCGAGATACGCCCTTGTTTTTTGTTCATCCCTTTTCACATTTTCTTCCTTTTTATTATTATTTCCCCGTTCCCGTTTGTCGCTTTCCCTGTTTTGTCTACCTTTCCCTACCCTCTCCCCTACCCCCCCCCTCTCTAGGACGTATGGATCCCACCCAGAACATTTTGCCAACAGGATGGACATGGACACAACCGAAGGAAACCTCAGACATGATATCACAAGTAAGTATACAGTTCACTACACATATAATTTCTTGCACCGTAAAGCATGGCGTTAACATTAATCTCTCACAATGTGAAGGGCTTTAATAGCCCAATCAAAAGAAAGCTTGCCTTTACAGATTACAAGAGAAAACAAGCGGATGTGTTATTCCTACAGGAAACACACTTTAGTAATAGTAACTCCCCTAAATTCCTAGATAAGGGCTTCTCCCAATTTTACACAGCATCAGCATCAGTCAAAAACGAGGAGTAGCCATCTTATTTAGTAACTCAATCCCATTCGTGCTACAGACAACCAAAAAAGACGTAGAGGGTCAGTATATCATTTTAACAGGAACCATACATGAACAGCCCATCACATTGGCCTCCCTCTACGCCCCATGTACACAGGATGCGTCCTTCTTTGACAGATTCTTCCGCTTATTGGCCTCGGTAGCTAAGGGATATATTATATTAGCAGGAGATTTCAATATCACACTGCAATCTTCACTAGACAGATCGGGTGGAAGTGATTCCGATAACAAGAAAGCTCAAAACTCCCTACATAGTGCCCTAAAAGATACTCAACTAGTAGATATATGGAGGGAGCTCCACCCTACGACAAGGGACTACACTTTCTATTCCCACCCACATACCTCATACAGCAGAATCGATTATCTCTTTGTTTCGTGCCACTTGGTTCCTAAGGTCACTCAAACAATGATCCATGATATTTCATGGTCTGACCATGCACCAATTGAGCTCAGGTGCAACAATATTCAGACCAATAGACCAGGCGCAAACTGGAAACTTAATGAATCTATTCTTAAAATACCCGAAACCTGCGAAACGATAGGTCAAGAAATAACTCAATTCTTTGAGATAAACACAGGCTCTGTGGAATCCCATATGACTTTATGGGAGGCTCATAAAGCAACGCTAAGGGGCATAATAATTAATCTCACTGCTAAAAGAAAACGAGTGAGGGATTCCAAAATTCGGACGCTCCAATCCAAATTGCATTCCCTCTCAGCGAGTCATAAGATCAATCCCGATCCACTTACGACACAGGAACTTAAAGATACAAAAATTGAATTAAATATGTTATTGACTTCCCGGGCGGATAACTCCCTATGTTGGTCTAAGAGGAAGTTTTATGAAAAAGCTAACAGGCCGGATACGATGCTGGCGCGCGCACTGAAGGATAGGCAATCTAAGTTTAATATCCAAGCTATACGCTTAAAATCGGGTGTACTTACGGCCAACCCTAAAAAAATAGTGGAAGAATTCGGTTCATTTTATGGCTCCCTATACGACGGTAAGAAGGTGGCACACAATAACAACACGAGCAGCGCACTGAGAGATTTCTTAGCCAGCTCAAAACTGGAGAGATTGACAGAGCTAGACAGAGAAGCTATGGGCGCTGACTTCACATTGGAAGAAGTGTCGCAGGCCATCAAGGAGCTTAAGCCATCAAAGGCACCAGGCCCTGATGGCTTTTCGGGGCTTTATTATAAGAAATTTTCCGAGTCACTTGCTCCGAGGCTGCTCCAAATGTTTAATGCTATCTTAGCAGGAGCCCCTATTCCTGGGGACATGCTGCGGGCGTCTATATCACTTATACATAAACCTGGCAAGGATCCGCTAAATTGTAAAAGCTATAGGCCAATATCTCTAATTAATACCGATATCAAAATATATGCGAAATTATTGGCCAACAGATTAAGTCATATCCTACCCAGACTAATACACCCAGATCAGGTCGGTTTTGTTAAGGGGAGGCAGGCAGCGGATAACACCCGACGATTTATTGATCTGTTGGAATTGGCTAACAAAAATAATACACAAAGCATGCTATTAAGTCTGGATGCAGAAAAAGCTTTTGATAGGATAGACTGGCCATACTTAAAAGAGACGCTCGCGGCATTTGGCTTCGGAAATCGGGTGAGTAGAGCGATTATGTCACTATACTCAGGCCCAACCGCCAGGGTCATACATCAGGGCTTCCCCTCGGTCCCATTTCAAATCCAGAGTGGCACAAGACAGGGATGCCCTTTATCTCCCCTCCTGTTCACCCTATGTATTGAACCCCTCGCGGCACGAATTCGAGATAGCCCGGATATCTCAGGGTTAAACATTTACTCCCAATCACATAAAGCGGCCCTGTATGCTGATGATATCCTATTAATCATCTCCAAACCCCTTACGTCATTACCTAACCTGTTTGACCTACTAGATAAATTCTCCAAGGTCTCAGGTTTCAAGATTAACCAATCGAAATCTGAAGCTCTGAATATCAACCTCCCTAGACATACAGAGAAATTACTGAAACTAAATTTCAATTTTAACTGGCAAAAGAACTCGATAAAATATTTGGGGACCTATATCACCAAAGATGCAAAAAGCATCTATAAAGCAAATTATCCCAAACTGATCTGGACTCTAAAACAAGACCTAATCAGATGGTCTCCCAAGAAGATTTCTTGGATTGGAAGGATTCACAGCGTTAAGATGAATCTACTTCCCCGTATCCTATACCTCTTCCAGACACTACCTGTGCCACTCAAACTGAAGGACATACTCTCACTTCAGTCTGGAATATCTAATTTTATCTGGGGAGGTAAAAAACCGAGAGTAAATAAATTATCTATGAAGAGACCTATCTTAGCGGGTGGCCTAGCGGTACCCTGCCTGTTGTCATATTTTAAAGCGGCTCAATTAAGCCAGGTCATACAATGGCATTCCGACCCCAAATTAAAAAGATGGGTAGAGCTCGAATATGCGGCTTGCTCCCCTTTAGAGCTTAACAATTTGATTTGGCTACCTAAAACATCAAGGAAAAACACTACTCTACCGCTCACCTCAATGACTAACTCCTTATCTGTTTGGGAAGCATCAAAATTAAAAAACTCACTTACTTCAGCAAATTCCCTGATGTCACCCATTTGGAATAATCCTAGCTTTGCACCGGGTCTTATTGGTCATAATCACTCAATTTGGAAACAAAAAAGCTATACTAGACTCAAAGATCTGGAGGGTCATGATCTAAAATGTAAATCTTTTGACCATCTCAGACTAGAAAAAGACATTCCCCACGCTGAATTCCATAAATACCTCCAGCTCAGATCATTTTATAATAAATTTGCCCCATACCCCCCATTAACGAATTTTGAAAAGCTCTGTCGGGCAGAAACCGACACTAAGGGACTCATATCTACGATATACAGAGAGGTAGTCGAGCCTGCAATCTCAAAGCACCAATCACCTACATTTCGTACCCAATGGGAAAGAGACCTAGGGGAGACCTTGGACGACGAAGAGTGGAATGCTATATTCCTAGGAGCCGCAAAAAGTTCTATATGCACCACACTGAAGGAGAACGCATATAAAGTTCTTATGAGATGGTACCTCACCCCACTCAAATTATCTAAGTTTGTACCAGGGTGCTCCCCATTGTGCCCTAAACAGTGTGGAGGAACAGCTGACCTGTTACATATGCTGTGGTCTTGCCCGCTGATATACCCGCTATGGGAAAAGATCAGAAATTGGATTCAGAGAATATTTGATCTCACTATTCCCC
This sequence comes from Ascaphus truei, assembly GCF_040206685.1. Taxonomy (NCBI): domain Eukaryota; kingdom Metazoa; phylum Chordata; class Amphibia; order Anura; family Ascaphidae; genus Ascaphus; species Ascaphus truei. The sequence continues at coordinate 191,359,321 of NC_134484.1, read as the reverse complement.
CAGACCCGTGGCTGTTTCTCATGAACAGACCCCTAAAGGGCCTATCAAAATCACACAATAAACTAATTGCACATTTTGCTCTAGCTACGCGGTGCGAGATCGCAGCACTATGGAAACGCCCCGATATTCCAATTATCCCAAAGATTCGGAATCGTATTTGGTTTATCTGCCAGATGGAAAAGTTAACGAGCTTAGTTAATGACACTGGCGACAATTATCTAAAAGTTTGGGCCCCCTGGCTTGCCCAAACAGATATCCCTGGGGTAGAGCGTAACACAATTTGGCTATAATAGTAATAAATGCGTTCTCCTTTGGGGACATAAGAACCAACCCCACACCTAGAACCTCATACTCCTTACGCCCAATCACTTACTCTACCGAAAGGCCTCACTAGTTGATACATAGTCCTCACGTTGTCCAGGTGTTCCCCGGAGGCAGATGTATTGTTATCCTTGGATACACCTTCCCTCTCCCCCCCCCACCCCCTCCTTTACCTCCTCCCCCCCCCACCCCCTTTTTTTTTTTTTTTTTTATTATTATTATTTACCCCAGTACCTTACACATGACGATTCCCACTCACGTGGTTAAGTAGGGCTCGAAAAACTACGTGAGTTTATTATGCTTTTGTTATTGTACAGTATATGATATGCTAAATATGCACCTGATGTCTTTTTTTTATGTATATCATGCATTTATGTATAATAAAATACAAGTTATAAAAAAATAAATAAAATAAAATCAATGTGATTTCTCCAATTACTGAAGTGTATCAATTTGCATAACTCCACCTGTGCCAGAAAGTGTTTTGAAGTGAGGTTGTAGGAGGCACCATAAGTGGAAATAGTTAACATAATATTATAATGAGATTTGGCAAAATGTACTCCTATAATTGGTGTTTTTTCCTGTCTTTGCGTCAGATAAATCCATTAGATCTGAGATACTTTAACATCTGCTCCTTAAAGGTCATCTCCAAATGTTCCTGCCTGTATGTATCTTATTGTTCCAAGTGAAGCTAGTTTTGTAAGTGTGAAGAAGGAGGACGTGTGCATACAGTATATTTTTTGTATTGCCTATAACGTTTACTGGGGAATATACTGTGTTATTTTGTTTTCTATTGTGTGATTGCTGGGTGTGGTAGGGTTAATCTGTTTACTAATTACCATTATCTGATTGTTTGGAACTGATTCTTCTGTGTACTCTACAGTAAATGAACAGGTATTCAAAGATTACTCTGATCTGCAAAGCATCTAGTTCTTCCAAGTGCAGCTGGGTTTGACAGTGTCTTTTAAACAAGTAGCACAAATGATTTTTTACTGTGTGTGAGTTTTAAACAAGGAGAAGTTTGAATACAGTAGGAGTTGCACACACCATTGTCAACAGCGTTTACATTTGCATTAATGGTTGGTGTAATATAGTACAATAGCTGTAAGGAGGTAGTTTTCTGTGAGACATTCTAGAAATTCAAGTACTGTCCCATCTGTAGGAACGTTTCTCTGTTGCAAGAGGATATTGCCACACTGCAGGCTGGGATTGGTAGATTACAGCATCTGAATTGTCTTGCCTCACACAGTTACCACCACTACCTTAAAGGCCTCCAAAGAGGAGAGCGGTCCGGACTATTGTGGCATCTGGAAGAACGAGAGTTGTAGATCGAAGACAAATCCAACAATCTCTTTTAATGCACAATTTATATGCTGCACTAGCAGTGAGGATTGGTACCACAGAATCACCCACTGCAGTGCAAGAGGAGATGGGGGGTTCTGGTATTAATATAAAACCCACAGTCAGAACAAATGGATCCCAGAAAAGGAGATACTGGTTCTTAAAGGTTCCATTGTTGGGGCAATAGATTAAGGAGCAGGTAGTGAGGGAAAGAGGGACATAAGGTGCCTACCATGAGCTATAGCTCAGAGGTATAAGAGGCATATTAGTAAAATTGTTCAGGCAGCAAGGCAATTGGAGATGTCATTGTCCACCTAGGGACTAATGACCTGGCTAGGAATTAACTTAGGGTACTGGAGGAAGAATTTAGGGAGTGAGGAGAATAGCTCTTAAGCAGGTGACCAATTGCAAATCATTGCCATTAAATAGAGGTTGGGAGCGAAGGGTTCGTAACAACAGAGACGTTACTCTGTAGTTGAAAAAGCAATGTGCAGAAGATTTATATTTATTGGACATAGCTTTCTACCTGGAGGAATATGGGCTTGTATACTGTATGAGAAATGGCCTGCATCCAAAAAATATATAGCAGGCAACCTTAATAATATTTGTTGCTCGGTTCACAGCAGAAGTTGAAGGGGAGAGATCACATCTAGTTAACATAAATAAAATTGGAAAGGAGGACAAAAGTCCAATTACAGAAGAGATGGTCCTAACCTAACTAAACGTTCAAAACTGAAAGTGGACAAGTCATGGGGGCCACACAGGATACATCCAAGAATAATAAAGGGGTGTACAGGTAACAGCATTAACATAACTATTTGTCAAGTCACTAATAGCCGGTGTAGTTCCAGGTGATTGGCGAAGAGCAAATGCATTCCTATGTCATAAAAGTGGAAGTAGGAAAGGAAGCATGACGCTAGTGTTGGGGAAAAAATGGAAACACTGCTGAAAGAAAGAATTGTTGAATATCAACAATTCATAAATTTACAAGATGTCAGGTAGCATGGAATTATGGCGCGAGATCATGTCAAACAAATATATATTTTTAATGGACTCCCATTCAGAAGCATAGTCCCCACGTAGCGATAGTCCTTTCTGCTTTCGGCTCTGCAATCGGTATGGTCACAGGATCGCGTACGATTGCGGCACCAAAAACAGTCTAAATACGCCAAAGTGGCCCGTTGGGAAATTGCAGCCAAAATTTACTTGATTGTCCCTTCAGTGGATATAAAATAAGGCCCTATAGCCCCTGGTGTTTCAATGGATGGAAGAGGTACAGTAGGAGTGATACAAACACTCCTTGCTAATCAAACTTGCTAATCAAAAGGAATTTATTATGCCATGAAAAAACAAAGTTTTGGCTGCATACAGTGTATCAGCCTTTGTCAAGAGAGATACTGTAGATCATTGGTAAGACCTCACCTAGAATACTGTGTTCTGTTCTGGAGTCCATGTCTCCAGAAGGACATCTATATATTAAAAGTCTAAGAAACTTAATATATACAACTTTGACGAGAGATGGTGGAGAGAAGATTTTGATAGACACTTTCAAATGTATAAAGGGTTTAAACAACATACTGGAGAGAAGCATATTTCAGGTTGAAAGAAGAGGTCAGGCTCTAAAGCTGGAGGATGGCAGGCTTAGAGGATTTGTAAGAAAGTACTTCTTCACAGAAATGTTGGTGCATTTGTGGAATAGCCACCTCACAGGTGATACAGGCTAATGCATTAAGGGAATTCAAACATGCTTGGGATATATATAAAGTTATTCTAAATATGAAAAATAGTCATGGGTCAAATAGGGTCAAAGCTAGACGAGCTGGGTGGTTCTTATCTGCCATAAAATTATATGCTTATATGTAACATTAACCTGATTCATATAGTACTGTACATCGGACGCTGGTACAAACGGGCACATATAAACAATGTTTCATGGGATTTTTTGAAAATTGCTCGATTATAATACAAAAATTGCACAAATCCCCCACGGCATTTTCTGGTTCATGTGCTCTATATTTACCTCAATAATCGCTCCATCTGGTAGTCTGAGGAACTGTCTGTATAACTCCCGGAAACCATGCAAGTGTATGGTGTAGATTCGTACGTGTGTAGTGATATCTTTTGCACTATCTTCAAAACTAGAGTTGTTGTCTGGCAGGAAATCACAGGTGGAGATTGCACTCTTGCTGGCAGTGTCTTTTTTCCAGATGTAATCATAAACGGTGACCTTGGAGGATAAATCAATCAAAAATGAATTTCTATGTAAGTAATTTGAATTGTACCAGACACAAAGCTATGCTCTCGTGTTTAAAATAAATACAAATAAGCAGTACATTTTTCACATAGTTTTCATTAACTAACAGAACATGAAACAAGCCATATTTCATGGGTTTTCTGTTTAAGAAACAATAGCGAATTCATGCAAATTTTACTTTCTGGAAAATGTTACATTTTGTATAAGTAGCTCAATTTTCTTAAAATGTACATCAATCAGTTAGCTTCATTATATTTGGGGAATACTAATTCATGTAAGCCTAAAGTATAGCATGCCAACAGTATGCGAAAGATTATAGAGTGAAGGAGAAACATCTACATGCCTACTGTAGATTTCTACGCATTGTGAATACAGACACTACACTTCTCTACTGTTTTCTTGTAGGATATTGCAAGTGGACCACATGGCCCAGTATACAGATGCAGCCACCAGTATTAGATCATTTGCCTGGGTAAAAACTATGGTATCTCACAGTAAATACCTCAACATGCCTCAATATTTCTGTGAGATTCCTAATGGCCCATCGGATTAACACAGCAGGGGTCCCTGCAGACCCATTCAGTTTGAGTGATGCATTTAAAGTGATCATTTTAAATGACAATATATAGTTATACTATAGTTTATATATCTACTTTTCTTCATGCAAGACCTATAACCTCAGCTGATATGACATGAATCTAATTGCATTTTCTCCACAGGTATGTCTCTGATCTGCAAGTCCTGTTTTAAAAGAATTATCCACCCGGCATGTAATATTGATCTCTCTTGGTATGTTTGAATATCAAAAGGTTTTTTTTTTTTTTTTTTTAACTGTGTGCTGCTAATTGAACAACTAGAACAAGCTGATTTATTGGGAAGGTGGGAGGGTCATGTGACTGCTTTAGATGTATAAAACTAACAACCCCCTGCATTGGCAGGGATTGCATTGGAATCTTAAGAGTGATGCTTTTAAAGTGAGCATTTTAAGTGACAATATATAGTTAGACTATAGTTTGACTTGAGGTGACTGGGGACTGCATCTTTCTGGAAACACTTTTACTCAAGGCAACAAACGGTGAGCGTATATGACCACACTATGATCCCATGCTTGTTAGTCTGCATATTTTTACCCCCCACCCCTTTACAACTTATTTCACTGCAGCCTCTCCCAAAACTGACTGCACACAAATACCCCCCACACCAACTCAGCCCACTGAAACCCTGAATTGACCCCAAACATTTGACAAGGAACAGGCACACCCCTGCTGTTTAGTCTGCACACACTCACTTTGCTCACAACAGTTCCATGCAGCACTGCCTACCTCTGGCATAATGAACCTGCTTTATATCTTAACTTTTTTCTTTCTCCTGGCCTCATGGAGATGTTACTCCCTCTATACACTACAAACTCCTCCCTCCTGGCCCACACCCAACATCACAATACACAATGGACTACTCAAAAGCCTTGCACTATGTACTGAATGTTGGTGGAGAACTCTAAAAACCAGCACACCAACCACTGCTCACTCTAATGGCAAACACCACAAATTTACAACTTGCAAACAACTACCCAAATTTCTACTCATACTATTACTCTCTTTAGCAGGTGATATTGAACCTAACCCAGGTCCTCCCATTTCAGCTCTGTCCCATGCCCCTGAGAATTCCACCTTTAAATTCCAAAAAGGGCTATCTGTCGCCCATATAAATATCCGGAGCCTGCTGCCCAAACTGGATGAACTAAGGGCATGGTTCCTTATGCATAAACCCAAAGCCATCGTTCTTACAGAAACATGGCTAACCCCTAAAAACCCTTATGCAAATATCGCAATTCAGGGATACTCCATTTCTAGAAGAGATAGGTCCAAGAGAGGAGGAGGCGTGTTATTTTATATTGCAGAAACCTTACAATTTACACTGTTAAATTGCCCCCCCAAGCTCACCCTCTTTTGAAATTCTAGTTGGCAAAATCTGCCTCCCCTTTTCTAATCCCATCTTGCTTGCTGGCATCTACCGCCCCCCCTAAAGCCCCTCTACAATCCCTGGCTGATATCACCCAGTTTCTTGGCTCCATTTCCTCTCTGAAGGAGAAGAGTGAGCTGCTAGTTCTTGGGGATTTCAACTTCAATTGGCTTGACCCTACAGTAAAAAACATAAAATCAAGATACAAATCAAGTCACTTAACCTATCACAACTCATTTCCCAACCCACACGGACAAACCTGAAATTGCATAACCATTCCTTGCTAGACTGAATTCTTTCCTCAAACCCCAGCAGAATCCAATCCTTTGGCATCCTTCCTGATATTTTCAGTGATCATGCAATAGTGTACTGTGTAAGGAAAATTAAACCGCCCCATTCAAGCCCTAAAGTTCTCCACACTAGAACATTTAAAAACTTTAACCCACAACAGTTTCTGGATGACCTTACCAACTGCCCATGGCACAGAATCGATTTAATTCCCGACCCTGATTCTGCGCGCGACTATTTCCAATCCGAGTTCTTAAAACTCTGCGATACCCATGCTCCACTACGCAAAATAAGGGTACGGGGACCCACCTTTCATGGGTGACAACTGACCTTATAGCACTCTACCAGTTCAGGGATACCTTGTGGAAAAGCTACAAAGTAACTGGCACTACCAAGGATCTCAATCACTACAGATGCCTGCGGAACATGTGCAAAAGGCAAGCAAGGCACGCAAATACACAATATTACTCTGACAATCTCCACCAGAATACATCAAACCCAGCTAATTTCTGGAAGGTTATCAACAATATATTCCAGCCTTCTAACCATCAACAACCAAGTAATATCACTAAGGGAGATATTACTCTGACAAACCCTACTGACATTGCAAATGCATTCAATGTGCATTCTTTGTGGGGTGTGCCACTAACTTTCCTGGCGAAACGCAGCCCAAACCACAAACCTGAATCTCATCCTGGGAGTACCCACATAGCTCCACCCCCTCCCAACACTGCCCACAATTTTCAATTTGGCCCAGTGTCTGAAGAGGAGATTACACAAGCGCTTCTCAAATTAAAACTAATCGACCAAAGTGGACCTGACTTACGATTTGGTGCCACAGCCATTGCCAAACCAATTGCTTCCATAGTCAACTCTATCCTGTCTGCAGGCCATATCCCTAAGACCTGAAAAACTGCCAAAGTTGTCCCAATCTTCAAAAGTGGGGACAAAAACACTGTCTCAAACTACAGGCCAATCTCACTTCTCCTAATTCTATCCAGAGTCATGGAAAAATGTGTCCACTCCCAATTAAGCGATTACTATACCAAGACAAATTTCCCTAGCCAATTCAAATCTGTCTTTCACCCCAATCACTCCACCGTAACTACCCTGCTAAAAGTTTGCAATGAAATCCAGTGTGGAATGGAACGGGGACAACTCACTGGTGCACTATTCCAAGATTTTGCAAAGGCTTTTGATACAGTTGATCATTCTATCCTGCTTAACAAACTCCAGTGCTCTGGAATAGGGCAGTATGCTTTAAACTGGTTTCAGTCCTACCTATCAAGTAGATCCCAACATGTGTCCATTTCAGGCTCTAACTCCAACCCCCTGGATATCACCTGTGGTGTCCCGCAAGGCTCTGTTCTGAGGCCCCTACTCTTCTCAGTGTTCATTAATGATCTTCCCACAGCTTGTAAGGAAGCCTCAATACACATGTATGCAGATGACACAATCCTGTATGCACATAGCCATAGCCTCTCTGACCTTCAACACATACTTCAGTCTGACTTTTTGAGACTCGAAAACTGGATTTCCCAAAACAAACTGTTTTTAAACACTGACAAGACTGTAACAATGGTATTTGGGACCAAGACTACATTTTTAAAGCTTCCAGTGACTGAGCTCCAGATTAGAACCAACGCTAACACCACCCTAACCCCTGTCACTAGTTTTAAATACCTGGGCATATGGTCTGACTCCCACTTGACATTCGGGATGCGCATTGATACCCTGACAACCAAGACCTATGCCAAACTAGGGGTACTTTACAGGAACAAATCCTCCCTAAGTCTCCTGGTCAGAAAGCGTATCGCACAGCAGATGCTAATGCTAATTATTGACTATTGAGACATAGTTTATGGCTCGGCACCTCAAACCCACCTTAGCAAACTTGACACCCTCTACAATTCAATTTGTCGTTTTATTCTCCAATGCAACTACAACACACATCACTGCGAAATGTTCAAAGAACTAGATTGGTCATCACTAGAGTCTAGGCGCAAAGTTCACCTTTCCTGTCTTGCCTTTAAATTCTTTATGGGCAAGCTACCCAGCTATCTAAACAAGCTCCTCACCCCTACCACATGCAGCACTTATCATCTGAGATCAGACTCCAAAAGACTCTTCATTGTCCCAAGGCTCAACAAAGTATCCGGCCATTCCTCCTTCTCTTACCGTGCACCCCAAAACTGGAACAATCTACAGAGACTCTCACATCCACCACCAGTTTAAGTTCTTTCAAATCTAAGGCTGTCTCACATTTTAACCTGGCCTGTAACTGTTTCATACGCCCATAATATATATTTTCTTTAACTGTGCATGCAATGTCTTGTATATAATGTATACCCTGTTCATTTATGTAACTGGATTTGTAACCATGTATTATTTGTCTTAACTTTGTGCCCAGGACATACTTGAAAACGAGAGGTAACTCTCAATGTATTACTTCCTGGTAAAATATTTTATAAATAAAATTTACTGTGAGATTGCCCCAGGTTTTCCAAGGTAAATACTGGTGGCTGCATCTGTATACTGTAGTCTGAACCTGTTGTCAAATATAGAGTCAGAGTACTTAATGCTTCGCCAGTCAATTCATTAGTTATCCAAGAGTACAGTAACTAAGAAGCAATATTTTATATGGATTACAAAGAGTCACACAGACACTTATTTTCCCATAACACAAGGATGGAATATACAAGGATTGAGTGTATTGTGTTGCCTGCTAAATGTGGTACAGTAGCACATGGTGTTGCAGGATGAGTATGCACATTGTAGTAGAACAAACAGATTTATGTCAATGGAGATATTCATATTTCTGTTAGTTTAACTGGCAGAGAAGCCAATACTGTACCGTACGTTTTGCAAAGATAACAGTTGCTGCGTCTATTAAAATCCAAAGTAGCCTCTTGCAAAGGTAGCTGTCTGCATTGTGTCAGTGTGACGTGAGAACTGATATGTATTGTAAATAAAAACAAGCACAACTTTGTAATAGCTTGGTCTTTGTGATAAACAGAAGAAAACAACAGTGCACGTTTATGTGCATTAAAAAAAGATTTGACGAATATAATAAAGACGTATTATGCTAAACGCGCCGGTCAGGATTAATTTTCAGCAGGGGTAAAATAATTAGAATCACACTTCCCTGTTGAAGGGAGGGAAAATGTAAACAATGCTTCCCTGCAGGCAAGTGCTTTATCAAGTTGACAGATGCATTTGAATTTCCATGGGTGGGGGACAAAATAGGTTACAGTATGTGTCATTTTAATAGAAAAGCCCAACGATCAAGATGGACTACAGACTTTATTAGTAGTGCTGTTTGCAACTAATTCACCAATTTAGTGCCCACGTGAAAACACCGGCTTGCAATGTGTCATTTTATTTCTATACACTTCATTATTGGGAAACTAATGTTGTACAGGCAATGAAGGAACAGTTCATGGAACTTTCTTTGGAGTTTGTAATTCTTCACTCACATATGGTAAATAATGGCATTAACCCCATAGGAGGCAGCGGGGCCTGTAACTTGTCGCAAAGTAATATGGTGTAGACCAGCGGTGCGCAAAGTGGTGGGCGTGAGAATTTCTAGGGGGGGCGCAGCGGCTTCAGAGGTCCCGCACTCTCTCCCAAGGCACTTAAATTAAGTGCCGCGGGGGGACAGCGTGAGGCCTCTGCAGCTTCATTTACCTGATCTTTGGCGACGCGTCGCCATGGTAACCGGTGTCAAATGACGCCGCAAGGTCACGTGATGTCACAATGCCGTGGTAACGTGATGTCACATGACCCCGTGACGTCATATGACGCCGGAGCTGAGGAGGAGAGAGGGCGCGAGGCAGGTGGTAAGGAGACGGGGGGGGGGGAGGGCACAAGTTAAAAACTTTGTGCACCCCTGGTGTAGACCTTAGCTCTGAAGGTAAAAAGATAGAGAAATCTCAGTTTAAATTGTGAAATTTCTGAAACTTTTTTTTTACAGGTCAGCACAGCAGGTATGCTGTTGGCAGTGCTGTTGCCAGATTTATTATAATTTTGTTTGACCCAATACAAACTTTTCACAGTTTTCATCTGTGCACAAGATATTATTGCATAATAGGCAACTGCAACATGCCCTAATTGTAAAAACATCTGTGTACACCATTTCAGGGTTTGCACTGCTTTAACAGTGCCTACTGTAGTTGTGCTTTGGTGAATGTGAAAAATAGATAAAGTTATTTTTTAAATATATAAATAACTAAATGCTTTTATTTGTGTGAGCTTTCGAGACACAATGATCTCTTCTTCCGCTGGTATTACAATGGATAAAGCAAGAAAGGTTTTTACATATAAACAGTGTATCCTGGAATGTATCTGTGACTGAAGCCTATACCTCCCCCCTGTGCACTATGCGATTTATGACTTAAGGTATTAAATGGTCCCTGAGTGTTAGTGATGTAAGAGTATTTTTGTGTGTGTGTGTGTATGTGTGTATGTATGTGTGTGAATGTGTGTAAATATAAATTTATAAAGCGCCCACCGTGTATACAGCGCTTTACAAAAGGTCTGTGTGGAGTGGAAGTGTATACCAATGGTGTGTGTAGGTGTAGAAATGTAAGAGGGTGTTCCATTACTATTAATGTGTAGATACTATGTGGTCCTTATTGGTGTAGCCGTGACCCCTGATTCACCCTGAAAGAGCGGGAGGTTGCGCCTGCACAGAGTGAGTTGCAAAAAGCCCGCGAAGGAGGAGAGAGCTAGAAGGAGGAGAGAGCTAATTGGTGGGAGGGAGCAGACCCTTGTCCCAGCAGCCCCCGCAGGGAGGGTCAGGTGAGAGAGTTGAGCCAGTGGGCTGAGGAGGTGAAGGAGATATAGGGAGGTGGTTGTGCGCACGTGGGGGAGAGAGCTGGTTGGAGAGGAGAAGAGATGGAGTGTCTGTGTAGGGGAGGTCAAGCCGCCCCGGCATATGCCATGTGCCCCAGACCCGGCAGGTATTTCAGCAAGTGCACCAACGGTACCATTCATTCATTCGGGACACAGTGGCTGCGCAGTCACCCATACACACACATAGTTGCTTACAGTTGAGCAAAAGGACTAATCCGTTAAGGATCGGACACAGGGTGGGATCACCCAGTGGAGGGTTTGGGGAGTGTTGGCGTCCGCCGAGGCGCATGATATTGTTGTCGTCCGCCGTGGCGCAAGATAGTGTTGGCGTCCGCCGTGGCGTGTTATAAAGTGTCTCTGACTGGGATGTTATTATATGTACTTAAATATGAGTTTTGCCTGCTAGTAAAGGAGGTTGGTTATGGTAATTGGCTGTGTGAGTGTAATTATTGCATATACGTCCTGCGAAGACCCACTCCCCCGCTGGCGGGAGCTGTCGCAGGTGGAGGCACTGCACCCGTTATAGATATTGCACGCACCCCAGGCTCTCCGTGGCAGAGACTCAGGCCCTGCGAGCCTACAGGTAACACAGCACAGGGTAGCGGCTTGCTAGTGATAGGAAGCAGGGCTACATTTGGAGGCGCTGCTCAGATCTTAGACCTGGGGTGCCCCTCGAAACTAAATTGTTGTCACCATGGCCCTACCTACCCGTCACGAGATAGGCGACTGGGCCCGCCAAGTACGCACGCCTACCCATCGCGCCGTAGCCCTGGCCCAACTGCCATGGCCTTACCCTTAGAGACTTTACAGACGGCTTTGCGACAACGCCCGGGTTTTGCCAAGGCTCGCCTGGTAGATGTACTTGTAGATCACGACTCTAAATGGAACACCTTGCTTGTAGACTGCCGGCGCAACCTGGTAGCGCTCGAACCGGCCGTTCCTCAATTCCTGGCCCTGCCCGATGCACCGCCTGGCGGTAGTCCCTTTGTCTACCCCCTCCGCGACCTCCTCGTACGTCCGCTGGATGAGGACGATCCCACCCTCCCTTTTTCTCACTATGCCGAGAGCGACGTCGGTAGTTGCCTGTCCGCATCTAGTTATCCAGGGTCAAGCGCCTCTGCTGAGGCCGGAGTGAGTAGTAATATGATGCAGAAGCTCAATGACAAGATAGACCAGTTATCCGGCCCCCCCAGTTTACCGCCGCTAGTCGAAGCGCTTACGTTAGCCACCCACGCCCAGAACTACCGGAAGCTAAAAGCCTTCTCGGGGACCCTCCCTGTGCCTACCGGGGAAGATGGGGTAGAAACTTGGAAGGAACACACGCGGGAAGTAATGGAAGTGTGGTCGTGCACCGATGTGGTGAAAAGGCAGAGACTCATGGAATGCCTGCGGCCCCCAGCGGCCACCCTGATCAGTATATACCGCGAGCAATACCCTGATCTAACCTCTCGCTTGATGATCGAGTTCCTGGCAGAAGCCTATAGCACGAAAGAGGATGATGGGGCTTTGTGGGCCAAGTACTATGCCATAAATCAAAAGGAGGGGAAAGAGCTGTCTGCCTATATACACCGCGTGCAAATATCCATCGGACTGTTGCTGCATCATAAACATGTGCTGCCCTTGCAGATGGATGAATATCTCCGTAAGCAATACCTCCGCGGGTCCAGCCCTACTCACCCAATAGCCAGCATGATTCGTGATCGCCTCACACGGGGACCCCCCCCCTTCGTTCATCCAACTCCTGCAACAGGTGAAAGAGCACGAGACGCATCTAATGTTGCACTCCCCTCAGAAGCCGAAAACTAGCGGCAGCGCTAAACCCAAAGGAAGTACTGAAAAGAAAGAGGAACCACCGGACAAGCCTGGCTCAGAGAAACCGCATTACGCGGGACGGTCGTCACCTCCGCCTGATCGCCGGGCTACCCCCAGAGATATTTCATGCTACAAATGTGGGAAGAGGGGGCATCTATCCTACGACTGTCGCCTGGGCGATCCTCGATGCCGGAGTCCCTCCCCAAAGAAGTTCCCGCCCCAGGCTATGGTCTGCGGGGTGTATGCGACAGATACCGACAAGGCCGGGACCCCCTCCGGAGGAGAAGAGCTGGCAGAAGATGGTAGCCGAGTGGGGCCTGTAGCATTGATCCGGGTACTAGTGGATGGAATCTACTCCTCTGCGCTACTAGACACCGGATCCCAAGTCACCATCATATACAGAGGGTTCTATGATCGTCATCTTCAAAAGCGGCCGCTGCGACCGGCTGAACACATCAAGGTACGTGGGCTAAGCAATGACAACTACCCCATCGATGGTTTAGTGACAGTGGACCTGGAAATACAACAGCTAAACACGGGAAAATCTCACCCCATGAAGGTGGATGCCTTGGTGTTTCCGGAACCCAGAGACACCCCAAGTACCCCATCATACTCGGTACCAATGCTGATATTGTGCAAGCGGTCATCTGGGCCTCTCTACACGAGACTAAAGAGCTCCCCATGTCAAGCCTGCAGCTGCAATTGGTTCAAGCAGACCCAGCCCCGCCCCCCTCTTCTTCGGATGACTACGGGCTGTTGTTCTGCGGACAGAGAGGTTTGACATGACTCTTCCCCGGAGAAACGCAAAGAGTTCCCGCTTGGTGTGCCTATGCAGAGCGCCTAGCCGAAGACCAGCAATTCTCGCTAGAGAGCACCCCAGATGAGGATCTACGGCAAGGGTACAGATGAGGATCTACGGCAAGGGTATCGGCTCATACCCAAATTTCGCCATTGGCATGCCACCATTCCTCGATGGATTGACGTGATGGTACAGAATCTGTCGCCCTTCCCCCTGGCCATCGATGTGGGGCAACGGATAGGGAGGATTTATCCTGTCAGTTCGGTGGAAGAAGCCGTGCAAGTAAACACGACCCGAGTGGAAGAAACAGGGACGGCCCTAGACTTCGATTTTGGCTCGTCCGAGTTGCCAGGAGCCTGGAAGGAATGGTTATGGGTGCAACTGGAACAGAGACGATCCGTTTTCTCTACCCGGGAATTGGATGTGGGGTGTAGTCGCAACACCCAGCACACCATTCGGATGACGGTTGAGAAGCCCTTCCGAGAGCGTTCCCGCCGACTCGCTCCCAGGGATGTGGAGGATGTGAGGGCGGCTATCAATGAAATGGAAGCCGCCGGGATTGTCAAAGAATCCCGAAGTCCCTACGCCTCTCCTATAGTAGTCGTAAGAAAGAAAAATGGAACCGTGAGACTGTGTGTGGATTATCGGACGCTGAACAATCGGACAGTGCCGGACCAGTATAACCTTCCCCGCATAGAGGAGATCCTCGATACCTTACACGGGAGCCAGTGGTTCAGCATACTGGACCTACGGTCCGGGTATTATCAAGTCCCTATGAGCCCCGCGGATCAAGAAAAGACAGCTTTCGTATGCCCCCTGGGGTTTTATCAGTTCACCCGCATGCCCCAAGGCATATGCAGGGCACCAGCCACCTTCCAGCGGTTAATGGAGAAGACGCTGGGGGACCTCGACCCCCGAGAATGCCTGGTGTACCTAGATGACATCATATTCTTCGGGAAAACCCTGGAAGAGCATGAGGTCCGTCTCTTGAAGGTACTGGATAGACTGTCCCAGGAAGGCCTCAAACTCTCTCTGGACAAATGCCGGTTCTGCCAGACCTCCGTGACGTACGTAGGACATACAGGGACTTATGCAGAGAGGAACGTTATCTACTTGTAAAACGGCTATAAAATAGCCACAGAATTGCCGTTAGTTAAGGTCTAATGCAGAGAACGTCGTTTTTGCACATTTCGGCGAGTTCAGATTTGCCTGCAACTCGCCATACCGTTGCGCGAGCTAGATAGCCAACATGTTTTTGTGCTGGTATGACGTGTGACGCGGCTCTCGCGAGAGCGGGAGCCTTTGAGTGACAGTTTTTCATGTACCTCAGCAAGAGGGAACACTCGTTTTGCGCGCTCAGCGTTTCTGTTCCTCCACAGTGAACCATCTCCCCGTGACATTTTGCAGTAACCCTGTCGCAAACTTACAGTGTTGTGTGTGTGTGTGAATATTAGATAATATTGTACAAATAAAACAAAAGGCATGTTGTGAGAATACATAATTTATTAACATTGTGGAACTTTGATAACAATATTGAGTAACGCACACAGACACGCGCATGCTCACACGCATACACATACACACAGACACACACACACAAAAACTGAAAGGCCCCCACACACACACACACACACACACAATGCACACACACATGCACACACACACATGCACACACATGCACACACATACACATACGGCCACGCACACACACACATGCATACACATACACATGCATGCACACACACACAAACGCACACACACACACACACACACACAGAAAGGCACACACACACATGCATACACACAGAGACACACAGAAACACACAGAAAGCCCCACACACATGCATACACATACACACACACAATGCACACACACACTGCACACACACATGCACACACATAGACATACACCCACACACACACACACATGCATACACATACACATACACATGCATACACATACACACACACACATACACACACACACACACAGAGGATACATGGATCGGGGCAGAAGGGGGGACAGAGCTTAAGGGGGCGGACCGGGGCCGGCCGCGTCATTGGCCGGGGGCGGCCCAGTGACGTATCGGAGCTGGTTCGCCCTAATTGGGCAAACGGCTCACGTGACCGGCTTGTGTCGCCGGTAAGCGGGGGAATTTAAAATTCCCACAAGTACCCGCGCCATTCGGAACGGAATACCCCCAGATACCCGCGCCACCCGGCACGGAATACCGCCAAATACCCACGCCACCCGGCACGGAATACCCCCAGGTACCCGCGCCACCCAACACAGCATGTGGGGGTATACCACAAGGATAGTATGTACCCCCATATACCCTCCCTACCCCCCTGCACAGCACCCTATGCTCCATACTCCTCTCCTGTCTCATTTGGGGAAGGAGCCCCACAGACCATATTCCGTATTGGGATCATTTTGGTAACCCCCACCCCATCCATCTATCTCCCCCCCCATCTCGCCCTCTCTCCCCCCCCATCTCGCCCTCTCTCCCCCCCCATCTCGCCCTCTCTCCCCCCCATCTCGCCCTCTCTCCCCCCCCATCTCACCTTCTCTCCCCCCCATCTCGCCCTCTCTCCCCCCACCCTGCACAGATCCACCCCCCTGTCAAGGTAACAACCCTGCGTAATCCAATTAACGAGACTCGATGGTCTCTCCGCGTTTGCCGGGCAGGGTGGATAACATGCGTGCCGTGCGGAGCCGAAAAGTGTTTTGTTACCAACGCCGCGGGCCAGTGATCGGCCCGTCTTCCCTGACGGGCAAGTGCCACAGCCTGTGCTTCACCTGGCATGGATATCTCCACCGGCCAAGAGCTGCCCCCCCTGGAATAAGCTGCCCCCCCTTGAATATTCTGCCCCCCCTGGAATATTCTGCCCCCCCTGGAATATTCTGCCCCCCCTGGAATAAACTGCCCCCCCTGGAATAAACCATCCCCCCCCTGGAATAAGCTCCCCCCCCTGGAATAAGATGCCCCCCTGGAATAAACTCCCCCCCCTGTAATAAGCTGCCCCCCTGGAACAAGCTCCCCCCCTGGAATAAGAAGCCCCCCTGGAATAAGCTGCCCCCCCTGGAATAAACTGTGGAGACACCACAAAGCATTTACAAAAGCAACGTTTATGAAAGTCATGATGGGGATGAGTAAACATCAGAACGGCGAAAAACTGCAACTTGCCATCTTTTCCTGGAAACCTGAAACTCGCCATACTATGGCACATATTGGCGCGTTCACGCGATTCGGAGCTTCTGGAATACCACGCTATATTAGCATGGCGAGTTCCAGGTTCTCGCCACGAGTTTGGCGACTTTTACACCTCTGAAAACTTTTCTGGACGATTTTAAAAATTGCGCCATTTTCTCACGAGTTAAAGGTTTTGTGGCTAGTTTTTTCGCCAGAAGATGGCGCTATTTCCATATCTATGCTCTCTGCATAAGCCCCATAGTGTCCGGCGAGGGAATTGCCACTGATCCCGCCAAAATAGTAGCTGTCGTCAACTATCCCCGCCCGGAAAAATGTGGGAGAGTTGCGCTCGTTCCTGGGATTTTGCGGCTACTATCGCAGATTTGTGGAGGGGTACTCACGTAGGGCCAAATCCCTCAACAGCCTGCTCAGAATATACCCGGCGGAGGTGGGCCAGAAGACCAACCTTGCCCGACAGCCCTTTGGGGATAAATGGACCCCCGAGTGCGATCAAGCCTTCCACGACTTGAAGCAGAGTCTGACGGCGGCCCCAGTCTTTGCCTACGCCAACACCGACCAACCCTACATCCTACACATGGACGCCAGTCTGAGTGGCCTAGGGGCCGTGTTGCATCAAACATATCCTGAGGGATTGCGACCCGTGGCGTATATCAGCCGTAGTCTCACGGCCAGTGAGCAGAATTATCCGGTACACAAACTCGAGTTCTTGGCCCTTAAGAGGGCCATTGTGGACAAACTTCGGGACTATCTGTACGGGGTGTCATTCGAGGTACGCACCGACAATAATCCTTTCACCTACATCATGACCTCCGCCAAACTTGATGCGGCTGGACATCGCTGGTTGGCCGCGCTCTTCAATTACAATTTCACCTTGAAATACAAACCTGGGCCCTTGAATATTGGAGCAGACGCCTTGTCGAGGCAACCGGGGTTGACCCCTACTCCCGACAGAGATCAGTGGGAAGAGATTCCTGGGCCAGGGATAAGAGCGCTCTGTTGCACGGCTGCCATCATAGATGAGCAAGTAGCCTTTTCGGAATTGCGGGTGGCCGACTCCCTAGGGTGTGCCTCTACCACGATACCCGAAGCCTATCGTGACCCGAGAGGAATGCATGTTACCCCCGATCAGATCATCGCCTAGGAAGATATGGTACCAAGAACAAGATCCGGTCGCCGGGACTATCCGTGATGCCATTCGACAAAATCGACGGGGCCTACTTCGCCAGACTCCGGGGGATGTCGGAGGCATACTGATGCGGGAGGCGGACAAATTTGAAATTCAAGATAGGCTATTATATCGAGTGGTGGAATATCATGACCACCCGGGTCGCCGACAACTAGTGTTACCAAAAATACTGCAGTACTTAGTGTTGAAAGCTCTCCATGATGAACACGGACATCTGGGGGTAGATAAGACTTTTGGACTAGTGAGAGATAGATTTTTTTGGCCAAAAATGAGAGAATCCGTGGAGTATCAATGTCGTAGGTGTGTGCGGTGTATCCAACGCAAGACTCTGCCCACTAGAGCTGCCCCCATGGGCCACCTAAGAAGTACGAGACCTATGGATTTAGTCTGTATGGACTTCTTGTGCATCGAGCCCGCCACCCATGGCATAGGGAACATGCTGGTCATCACTGATCATTACACCCGCTAAGCCCAGGCCTTTCCAACTAAAGATCAAAAAGCCATTAAGGTGGCTAAGGTACTCTGGGAGAAGTATTTTATGCATTATGGGCTTCCTCAACGCCTTCACTCCGACCAAGGGCGGGACTTCGAAAGTAAGCTAATAAAAGAATTGCTGAACCTCCTACACATCAAAAAGTCCCGGACTACCCCTTACCACCCAGAAGGGGAGGCTTTACCCGAACGTTTCAATCGCACTCTGCTGGACATGCTGGGCACGCTAACCGGTGTGGAAAAGACTAAGTGGAGTCGTCATGTGGAGACTCTCATCCATGCCTACAATTGCACCCGACATGAATCTACTGGGTTCTCGCCCTACTTCCTCATGTTCGGCCGTGAAGCCCGATTACCAGTGGACATACAGTTGAGAGTCTCCACCGATGGGATACATAATATTACACATTTTCGCTATGTACAAAGATTACAAGAGAACCTACAGAAGGCCTACTGCTGCGGCCGAGTTTATTCGAGCATTTGCCCGTTCTCGGCCGCAGCAGTAACCTGGCGCGCGCCGGAGGGTGCCTGGTGCGCGCCGAAGCAGTGGAGGAGCGCCCTCCGATCGGGGCTTTCTTCCTCCCGCTGCCGGGTCCGCCGGGTCCCCCGGAACCCCCTGCCGCCGTCCCCCACATCGCGGGACACCAGGGCTCCCTCGGGGAGCCCTGGACGCGCGTGCAGGGGGCACAGGCACCCGATGACGCGTGACCGCGCATCGGTGACGCGCGGCACGCCGAGGGGATGCCACTAGCAAGCCGGGAAATCTCCCGGCTTGCGGAACCGGCCGCACTTCAATAAAACGTGTCGCCAGTGTATGGGCAAGCCGAGAGATACGCTGAAAAACTGAATGCCGGGAACACAAGGCGATATGATCACAAAGTGAAAGATAGAAACATTAAAGCTGGTGATGCTGTTCTTCTCCTAAACCTGGGAGTACCGGGAAAACATAAGTTGGCTGACCGATGGTGGAAGGGGGTGTACGAGGTGATTTCTCAATTGCCTGGCCTTCCAGTCTACCATATCCAAGACTCGGAAGGTCGGGTAAAGACGTGGCATCGTAATCATCTACTGCCTATTCTGCAAGTAGACGAGGGAGAGTTGGAGTGGCCGGCATCTCCGCTGAATGGAGAAATGTCCTCAGAGGCCGAAGTAGGGAGCGGCAAAAGTCTGGACGATCCCCAAGAGGGAACCTCTCAAAGGGGCCCTTCACCAGGAGCATCTCCCGAGGGAGCTTTGGGTATAGAGCTCAGGAGGCAAGCACCCCAGGTGGGGGCGCCGGAAACCTCAATGTTAGACCCTCAGAGCCCATACTTCGTCCCAAGCTCCGACCGGTTCGAGAACACAAGCCCCTCAAGGGAAGAACCTAACGCAGCAGAATACGACCCTCACTCTCCACAGGGAGTTACCGCACCGGAGTTGAGGAGGAGTCAGAGAAATTGGCAACCTCCAATGAGGATGGCCTATGATCAGTTTGGGGCACCCCATTATGAGGCTCAGTAGTGGGCTCGCAACAGATCCGTTATTATCATGTTCAGTGAGATGTATAAGTTGATATAGAGACCGATGTATTAGTGTTTTTCATTATATAAAAATGGTTGTACTGTTATCGTTGTCCAAGCGGGGACGTTGGAATCCACAGGAGGGAGGATGTAGCCTAGACCCCTGATTCACCCTGAAAGAGCGGGAGGTTGCGCCTGCACAGTGTGAGTTGCAAAAAGCCCGTGAAGGAGGAGAGTGCTAATTGGTGGGAGGGAGCAGACCCTTGTCCCAGCAGCTCCGCGGGGAGGGTCAGGTGAGAGAGTTGAGCCAATGGGCTGAGGAGGTGAAGGAGATATAGGGAGGTGGTTGTGCGCACGTGGGGGAGAGAGCTGGTTGGAGAGGAGAGGAGACGGAGTGTCTGTGAAAGGGAGGTCAAGCCGCCCCGGCATAGGCCGTGTGCCCCAGGCCCAGTTAGGCCCTGAGTCACGGTAGAGACAAGCTGAGCTAGGGATCGCCATAGCGAGGTTCCGGTTCCCGTAGTATCCTGAGACTTTGAGCGGGACTATATTATCGAGTGGGAGGTCTGGGCTCAGACCCCGCTTGTTTGTTGCCGGAGTTCGGGTTGGATCGCCCCGGGCTATCGCCAGAGAGAGAGAGGATGGTTCCGATAAGCGGAGACCCTTTGTGAAGAGTGTAGCAGTTCCGGGTACCGGAGTACCCGGCAGGTATTTCAGCAAGTGCACCAACGGTACCATTCATTCATTCGGGACACAGTGGCTGCACAGTCACCCATACACAAACATAGTTGCTTACAGTTGAGCAAAAGGACTAATCCGTTAAGGATCGGACACGGGGTGGGATCACCCGGTGGAGGGTTTGGGGAGTTATGGC
Organism: Ascaphus truei; assembly: GCF_040206685.1. Taxonomy (NCBI): domain Eukaryota; kingdom Metazoa; phylum Chordata; class Amphibia; order Anura; family Ascaphidae; genus Ascaphus; species Ascaphus truei. Next base: position 191,338,427 of record NC_134484.1, on the reverse strand, counting down.
GTCCGCCGAGGCGCATGATATTGTTGGCGTCCGCTGTGGTGTAAGATAGTGTTGGCGTCCGCCGTGGCGTGTTATAAAGTGTCTCTGACTGGGATGTTATTATATGTACTTAAATATGAGTTTTGCCTGCTAGTAAAGGAGGTTGGTTATGGTAATTGGCTGTGTGAGTGTAATTATTGCATATACGTCCTTCGAAGACCCACTCCCCCGCTGGCGGGAGCTGTCGCAGGTGGAGGCGCTGCACCCATTATAGATATTGTGCGCACCCCAGGGTCTCCGTGGCAGAGACTCAGGCCCTGCGAGCCTACAGGTAACACAGCACAGGGTAGCGGCTTGCTAGCGATAGGAAGCAGGGCTACATTGGTATATAGGGATCAAATTCAATTGTACATTTGTATATGTAAGAGACAGCTGTGTGTGCATTCATATAGCGCAGTATGTATAGACATGGCCTTTAGCACTCATGGGAAAGAGTTCTCTTGTGTCAGGACAGTGACTCATGAAGCTGCGGTCTCGGTTTAAGCCACCGCTTAGTGTCCCAAACAGTTGCATACATTTGTATTCATGCAACCATCTCTCTTTCGGTGTTCTAAGATTAACTTTGAGAATGGCCACCTTCAGATTGTTCATATTATGGCCAGAGTCAGAGAAATGTTCGCCGAAAGGACTGTCTCTTGATCCGCGTGTGATGCTGTGGCGATCCAGATTCATTCTCTTGTTTAGCTTCTGTCCCATCTCACCCATGTAGTAGCAGCCCCCTGGGCATTTCATGCACATGAAGGTACACAACATTGCTGGAGGAACAGGTGAACTTTCCTCTGATTTTCTACTCCAGATTCCTGTGTGGTATTTGTATTGTGCCCGCTGTGTGGAGCATTATGCAGGTTTTGCATCTCGCGTCCTTGCATGTCTTGTCCCGCATTCAGTTGTACTGTTGAATACTTTACTCCTCACCATAATTTTTTTGAGATTATGAACTTGTCTGTATGATAAAAAGGGTGTTTCAGGGAAGACTTGTTGCAGTCTTGTATCTTCCTGGAGAATGGGTTGTAGTTCCCTGGCAATCTTGCGTAAGGTTTATTGGTGTGGGTTATATGGGACCACCAAAGGTACCCTGTTGCTTTGTTTCTTTCTGTCTGTATTCAAGGAGATCACTTCTTGGCATTCTGGTGGCTTTGTGGATTTGCTGGTCTACAATTCTGTGGTTATATCAACAGTTTATGAAATCCGATCTCAAGGCTGTAATCTGCTGGCCTCTGTGTTGGAGCATATCCGGTTGTATCGTATGGCTTGACTGTAGATGGTTGCATGCTTAGAGTTTGTGGGGTGGAAGTTGTTGTCCCTTGAATAGCTAGCTCTGCCTGTATGTGCGGTACACAGAAGTCTGTAGTTGGTTGTTCTATATACTGTAGTAATGGTGGTGTCTAGGAAATATACTTCGTCCGTGGAATTGGTGAATTTGAGGTTGATGGTCGGATGAAACGTATTGAAGTTCTCATGGAACTGTATGAGGTCCTGTTCACCAGAAGTCGAAATCAGGAGGATGTTATCGATGTACCGAAGGGATGTAAGGGGTTTCAAGTGACAGATGGAAAGAAAGTCACTTTCCAGTTTTGCGCAGAACAATTTGGCATACTATGGCACTATCCGAGTGTCCATAGCGGTCCCAGTTGTCTGGAGGTATGTGTAATTTCCAAATGTGAAGTACTTATTTGTCAGAATAAATTCAATGCATTTAGTCACTGTCTCTGTGAGTGGCTCCTGCGGTCCCAGAAAGTATCTGCAGGCTGAAACCCCATCTTTGTGGGAGATGTTTGTGTAAAGTGATTCAACACCCATGGTTGCTAGTAGTGTTCCTGTTGGGAGGGGGCCAATGGCATTAAGTTTGTTTAGCAGGTCTGTGGTGTCCTGGATATAGCTGGGTGTGTTCGTGACAAGTTGTTTTAGAATGCCTTCCACCCAGCCAGAAATATTCTCAGTCAGTGTGTCAGATGCAGAGATAATAGGGTGCCCAAGGTTACCCTCTTTGTGAATTTTAGGGAGTATGTAGAATGTGCCAGGTTTTGGGTTAGCTGGTATTAGGTCCAGAATTTGGTCTCTTCTGTGGATCGGGAGTGTTTTAATGATCCTGTTGAGTTCTCTCATGTTTTTTTAATGGATCCTCCTGCAGTTTGGTGTAATACTTTGCATCAGAGAGTTGTCTGTGCACTTCCCGTAGATAGTCTGTGGTGTTCATTATAACCACTGCTCCTCCCTTGTCTGCAGGTTTTATTCTTATGTTGTGGTTGGCCTTTAGCAATTCTATTGCTCTCCTCTCGATCAGTGTCAGATTCTACATTTGTTTCCTTACTTTGTCCAGGATGGTGGATTTGGCTCTGTGTCTAAAGCTTTCGATGAACCGGTCCAGTATGGGGTTGCACCGAGTTTCTGGGATTCAGTTGGATTTTTGCTTCTTCCTGCTCAGGTGCAGCGGCTCTCTTTCTGCAGTGTTTGCGCACTCATGGTTGTGTCTGTCATGGAAGAACTCCTTAAGATGCAGTTTCTGAAGAACTCTTCCAGATCACTGCACAGCTCAATCTTGAGTGAAGAAGAAATTATGTCTTCCGGCGCATTGACAAGTACAGTAGATAAGCATAAATTGGATAAATGCAAAAAGACAACAATGTATCCATAAAGGTTTTAACCCATTAAAATATTTATAATAAATTCATACACTTAAAAATTGAGTGTAGTTCGTATTCTATGAATTAATTTCCATTTGGGATTTCAGAGGTTAATCTGGATAGACTAGAACATCAATGGATCCAAATTGTATAATACAAACAAGAGAGAAAGAAAAGATCATGGCACAGTACATTTATTACAAGAGACTTGGTTAGAGCAATATTGCACTTAAAGCCAGCACTTGATAAAAACAGCGTTTTTGGATAGCTTCCCAGCATGTGTGGAGGTGGGCTCAAACCCCCGTCACTGAGATACGCCTGCTCCATAAGTTTCCTCAGAGTTCTTATTGAGGAGAGATCTTCCACTTCTCCTTCCCTCCAATACCGTGTGCCTGGTCAGGGGGAGCTAAGAGGAGATTTTGCCAAGCGGTGTCTCCAGTCCCATTTGCAGCCACATACAGTGAAACCTCAAGGCAGTCAGCTTGCAATTGCAGCAAAGGGGGATCCACGCGTCACGGGAGCAACGGTGGCTCGTAAGGTCCAATCCAACACGTTTCGCAATTGCTTCGTCAGGGATTATGACACAAGGTAATGCATTGGGGTTTTAAATATTGTCCGCAATCAGAAAAGTATTTTAAGCTGAGTTAAAGTCCGCACATGTAGACAATTAATTGATTATTACAAATCATATTTGCCGATTTGCATATTATAACAATCAACACAATAAATGGCAAGCTCCTAAAATTACTAAAAAAGATAAATGCAACTTTAACCTAAAAATATAACTATATTAGATTGATAAAATCAACATATGGGAATCCATACTGTAGGTGGCAACAAATTAATCCAATCAGTCTCTATTGGTGGACATATAGCTTATGGTAACACCCCATAAATGGTGTCTGAATGTGATTATGCTATTTGGATTTAATATGTAACCTTCCATCAAATGTTACCAGAATTGCTAAAACCACTTGATAGCTTGACTCCAACTCTGGACATACTATGGATATATAAAATGTATTTAATAATCATCATTAAACTTGATGAAATAGTGTTGCAAACTTTTTAAAACAATTTATTATAATTAAAGTTAAAATCAATACAAAATTATCTCTGAAGTGTATGTGCACCGTTGACTGATTAATTATATGTGCCATTCATAGTTCCATATGAATTCATTGCATATATCAGGAGTAGATTACACATTTCTCAAATAATGCTCCTCCTAACATGACCATACATCAGGAACATATTCCACAATGGTCATTATATATGCCAAATTGAATTCCTTATGAATTCATATCATATATCAGGAATAAACTATATAATACTTAGACAATATTTTCCAACATAGCTACAGTATACATCAGGAACATATTCTACAATGGTCATACAAATATAAACCTTGCTTGAAAATAGATATATACATGATCTAATGAGACTAAGACACTAGAATTCAGTGTGTGGGTTGGTAAATCTCCACACTTACTCTATTCCTGCCAAAATATAAAATTACAAATATAAAATTTAACAGACTATAGAAAAGAGGCAATATCCAAATCTAGGTTAAGTCCATGGGGTGCCAGTGTCTGGAGGGTGGAAATCCAAAATGAATCTCTTTGAGAAATATGATGGATAAAGTCACCCCCCCTCCAATTATGGGTTACTTGCTCTATCCCATGCAACTTAAATAATTTTGGATCACTATTGTGTTTAGACTTATAGTGATTGGATACACTATAATCCTTGTATGATCTTCCTTATATGTTCTCCCAATCTAATTTTCAATTTTCGAATGGTTTTGCCCACATACTGGAGTCTGCAGCTGCACTCCAGTACATAGACTACTCCTTTACTTTGGAGTGATATATTTGACTGAATGGTAGTTTTTATTGATGTGACAAAGGAATTCAATTCTCTCAACTTAGATTCTAGCTGTCTGTTGTTATTGCATGCGCTACAGTTGAGGCATGTAAAAATGCCCTTTATATTAGTACTCAGCCAACACTCCTGCCTACTAGATTTCAGAAATCTAGGGCCTAACTTTCGTCTTAAATTGGGTTCCATAGAAAAGATCTCATCAGGTTTGTCTTTAATGATGGTTTTTAAAAGGTCATCTTTTTGAAGAACATGCCAATGTTTTTTTTTAAATTGCAGTAATTTTATACGATTCATCACTGTATGTTGTGCGCTACTTTTCTTTTTTCTTGCACAGTTATTCCACGTTACTTAGCTGCTTTACACATCGCTATGGAACACTCATCACTTTTTTTATAATAGATTAAATAGGGGCACTAAATTAGACAATATATCTAATCACATCTACTGTATCACCAAGGAGGTAGTTATAGAAGATGATACACAAGATATTTTAGATACAGAAGATAACATGTTCAGTGAATTTCAGTTGTTGAAAAAATATATGATGAGTGAAATAAAGCAGTGGTGGGACGTAATAACGCTTGAGAAATACATTGAACAAAAAAGAATTCCAAGAGGATTACACCTATTTAAAACTCTGACCATTGAACTAGACAATACTACCTTTATGGATGAATGGAACAGGCTGCTTGACAACTGTTCATTTGAACTGATGCGCCTGATTTTCACCCATAGATGGATGTCTTTGAAAGTATTAGACACATAAAGAAACCCGACAAAAGTTGGAGGTATTTACTGAATTTGAGGAATTCAAGCACTGTGAAATTGAGGTTAAAGAAAGGCTGGATAAGATAGAAGAGTTGACAATGGAGACAATGATTGCATTTAAAGTGATCATTTTAAGTGACAATAATAGTTAGACTATAGTTTGACTAGAGGTGACTAGGGATTGCATCCTTTCTGCAAACTTTTACTCAAGGCAACAAATGGTGAGCTTATATGACCACACTTTGACCCCATGCTTGTTAGCCTGCATATTTTAAACCCACACCCCTTTACAACTTATTTCACTGCAGTCTCTCCCAAAATTGACTGCACAAAAATAACTCCCACACCAACTTGCAATGCAGCAAAACATTTGACAAGGAACAGGCACACCCCTGCTGTTTAGTCTGCACACACTCACTTTGCTCACAACAGCTCCATGCAGCACTGCCTACCTCTGGCACCATGAACCTGCTATGCATCTTAACTTTTTTCTTTCTCCTGGCCTCATGGAGATGGTACTCCCTCTATCCACTACAAACTCCTCCATCCTGGCCCACACCCAACATCACCATACACCCTGGACTACACAATAGCCTTTCACTATCTACGGAATGTTGGTGGAGAACCCTAAAAACCAGCACACCAACCACTGCTCACTCTAATGGCAAACACCACAAATTTACAACTTGCAAACAACTACCCAAATTTCTGCTCATACTATTACTCTCTTTAGCAGGTGATATTGAACTTAACCCAGGTCCTCGCATTTCAAATCTGTCCCATGCCCCTGAGAATTCCACCTTTAAATTCCAAAAAGGGCTATCTGTCGCCCATATAAATATCCGGAGCCTGCTGCCCAAACTGGACGAACTAAGGGCATGATGCCTTATGCATAAACCCAAAGCCATCGTTCTTACAGAAACATGGCTAACCCATAAAACCCCTAATGCAAATATTGCCATTCAGGGATACTCCATTTTTAGGAGAGATAGGTCCAAGAGAGGAGGAGGGGTGTTATTTTATATTGCAGACATCTTACAATTTACACTGTTAAATTGCCCCCCAAGCCCACCCTCTTTTAAAATTCTATTTGGCAAAATCTGCCTCCCCTTTTCTAAGCCCATCTTGCTCACTGGCATCTACCGTCCCCCTAAAGCCCCTCTACAATCCCTGGCTGATATCACCCAGTTTCTTGGCTCAATTTCCTCTCTGAACGAGAAGAGTGAGCTGCTAGTTCTTGGGGATTTCAACTTCAATTGGCTTGACCCTAAAAACCATAAAATCTAGATACAACTCAAGTCACTTAACCTATCACAACTCATGTCCCAACCCACACGGACAAACCTGAAATTGCATAACCATTCCTTGCTAGACTGGATTCTCTCCTCAAACCCCAGCAGAATCCAATCCTCTGGCATCCTTCCTGACATTTTCAGTGACCATGCAATAGTGTACTGTGTAAGGAAAATTAAAACGCCCCATTCAAGCCCTAAAGTTCTCCTCACAAGAACATTTAAAAACTTTAATCCACAACAGTTTCTGGATGACCTTACCAACTGCCCATGGCACAGAATCGATTTAATTCCCGACCCTGATTCTGCGCTCAACTATTTCCAATCCAAGTTCTTAAAACTCTGTGATACCCATGCTCCACTACGCAAAATAAGGGTAAGGGGGGCCCATCTTCCATGGGTAACATCTGACCTTATTGCACTCTACCAGCTCAGGGATACCTTGTGGAAAAGCTACAAAGTAACTGGCACTACCAAGGAACTCAATCACTACAGATGCCTGCGGAACATGTGCACAAGGCAAGCAAGGCACGCAAAAGCACAATATTACTCTGACAATCTCCACCAGAATATATCAAACCCAGCTAACTTCTGGAAGGTTATCAACAATATATTCCAGCCTCCTAACCATCAACAACCAAGTAATATCACTAAGGGGGATATTACTCTGACAAACCCCACTGACATTGCAAATGCATTCAATGATTACTTTGTGGGGTGTGCCACTAACTTATTAGCAAAACGCAGCCCAAACCACAAACCTGAATCTCATCCTGGGAGTGCCCACATAGCCCCACCCCCTCCCAACACTGCCCACAATTTTCAATTTGGCCCAGTATCTGAAGAGGAGATTACACAAGCGCTCCTCAAACTAAAACTAAGCAGCCAATGTGGACCTGACTTACTACAATCTAGGTTCCTATGACTTGGTGCCCCAGCCATTGCCAAACCAATTGCTTCCATAGTCAACTCTATCCTATCTGCAGGCCATATCCCTAAGACCTGGAAAACTGCCAGAGTTGTCCCAATCTTCAAAAGTGGGGACAAAAACACTGTCTCAAACTACAGGCCAATCTCAAATACCTGGACATATGGTTTGACTCCCACTTAACATTCGGAATGCACATTGATACCCTGACAACCAAGACCTATGCCAAACTAGGGGTGCTTTACAGGAACAAATCCTCCCTAAGTCTCCTGGTCAGAAAGCGTATCGCACAGCAGATGCTAATGCCAAATATTGACTATGGAGACATAGTATATGGCACGGCACCTCAAACCCACCTTAGCAAACTTGACACCCTCTACAATTCATTTGGTCGTTTTGTTCTCCAATGCAACTACAACACACATCACTGCGAAATGCTCAAAGAACTAGATTGGTCATCACTAGAGTCTAGGCACAAAGTTCACCTTTCCTGTCTTGCCTTTAAATTCTTTATGGGCAAGCTACCCAGCTATCTGAACAAGCTCCTCACCCTACCACATGCAGCACTTATCACCTGAGATCAGACTCCAATAGACTGTACATGGTCCCAAGGCTCAACAAAGTATCCGGCCGTTCCTCCTTCTCTTACCGTGCACCCCAAAACTGGAACAACCTACCAGAGACTCTCACATCCACCAACAGTTTAAGTTCTTTTAAATCTAAGGCTGACTCACATTTTAATCTGGTCTGTAACTGTTTAATTCGCCCATACAGTAGTATATATTTTCTTTAACTGTGCATGCAATGTCTTGTATATAATGTATGCCCTGTTCATTTAGGTAACTGTATTTGTAACCATGTTTTATTTGTCCTAACTCTGTGCCCAGGACATACTTGAAAATGAGAGGTAACTCTCAATGTATTACTTCCTGGTAAAATATTGTATAAATAAATAAATAAATACAAAAAAAGAGGACATATCCGAGAGATAAAGTAGATTATGAGACCAATAAATATAGAGCAAAGAAAATGGCTCAAGGATTGGTAGTAAGTATGTTCAAAGAGATAGAAGTATCGCAGATAGAAAGAATAAACATGTACCAGAGAGCAGAATGTATAAACCCCTGGAATATAAGGAAAATAGAGAAATTGACAGGACCTATAGAGGTAGAAAAAAGATTTGTACAAAGTCCCAGACACCGCCCGTATTATGACAGTCATGTTCCACATAGAACAAGAACATAGAAGGGAACAAAGACCTATCAAATCCCGTATCAAACACTCAATTCTCCTCCTCACTTTTAAAGCTTTACACTCTTCTGCTCCTCCTTACATCTCAGCCCTAATTTCTCGCTATATACCACACCGGCTCTTGCGTTCTGCTCAAGGAGGTCTTCTCTCTACCCCTCATGTATCCAAAGCCCTCTCCCGCCTTAAACCCTTCTCACTGACTGCCCCACACCTCTGGAATGCCCTTCCCCTTAATATCCGACTAGCACCCTCTCTATCCACCTTTAAAACCCACCTTAAAACACACCTGCTTAAGGAAGCATATGAGTAGCTCGATGGCTGATAATTAACACCTCTTACATTAACCTTGGCCCCTTGCAGACGCACTTACTAGAATGCCCTCCTACTGTCTCGGTATGTTCTTCCTACCAACCAATTAGATTGTAAGCTCTTCGGAGCAGGGACTCCTTTTCCTAAATGTTACTTTTAAGTCTGAAGCACTTCTTCCCTTTGTGTTATTTATATCGTATTATGTGTTATTTATATCTTATTTATATTATTGTAACTGTTACTGCTGTGAAGCGCTATGTACATTAATGGCGCTATACAAATAAAGACATACATACATACATACATTAGAGTCAGATAGGGACCGGAGATATTGGGTCTATAGAGATTCTGACAGAAGGGAAAATATCAGGTCAGATAGAAGACATTTATGGAACCTCTTTTTTAGAGCAGAGAAGGGGAGATTACAGACCCAGAGAGAAACAAATGTATTATCCATGGAAATGGAGAGAGAACTCAGAAATAACAGCAAACGTAAGAAGAAGGGATGAGACAGAGAGGATGTAGAGGGGGAAAGACAAAGTCAGAGATGGTAAAAGAATCTGTCAAACCTATTGGGATCTTCAATCTCAGCAATATAACATTAGATGAGAATGAGAGTTTTCTGCTGAGTAAAGGTCTCAATTTTGCCCCCACAAACAATCCATCTAAGTTCCAAACCTTCAAAGATACTCAAAAGTATATACGTAAGCTAACGTTAAAAAGGTACTTTTTAAAATCTAGACATGAAGACAGGACCAACCCCATTGTGGTAACTATAGCAAATAATGAAGAATTTAAACATACTACCCTCAAGAAACCATCCAAGTTTTACCCTAGTTTTTGTAGAGGACCTTATTTGGAAACCTTTCAAAGACTGGTGGAGGGCGATTTGAGTGGCATAGAAAGAGTTAAAGGAAACAGACAAAATGTAACTAAAGATGAAAAAGAGGCCCTCAAATGATTATCACAAAACAACGATGTGGTAATAAAACCTGCCGATAAGGGGGGGGGGGAGGGTGTAGTTCTCCTTAATACCAAAGATCATGTTGAGGAATCCCAAAGGCTAATTCATGATAGAAATACATATCAGAAATTGACATCAAACCCTTTTGGGGGAATATAAAAAAACTTCTTTAAAGAAGTCAACTGCAACAATTATATTGCAGCAAGAAGTTGTCACAAAAGAAAATGATTGGAGAATGTCCCTTTTGGGGAGTTTAGGCATCTCAAAATAAATTGTTCAAATAGGACAGACTATGACCGACAGATTTTACCTATGAAAAAGAAATTTCTTGAAAAAGAATACAAGGAAGAAATTATAGATAAAGCTTTAGGAAAAGTTGAGAGCATTGATAGAACAAGTATGTTAGTTTACAAGGATAACAATACAACATCTAAACCGAATGGGGAATTTATACCATTCATCACAAAATACAGTAATGAATCGTATAAAATTTCTGCAATTTAAAAAAAACCACTGGCATGTTCTTCAAAAAGATGACCTTTTAAAAACCATCATTAAAGACAAACCTGATGTGATATTTTCTAGGGCACCCAATTTAAAACAAAAGTTAGTCCCTAGTTTTCTGAAATCTAATAGGCAGGAAGGAGTGTTGGCTGAGTACTAATACAAAGGGCTTTTTTAGATGCCTCAACTGTAGCACATGCAATAACAAGAAAAACAATACAGACCGGCGCCTTAGAGTCCAAATAATGGGATATAGATAAGTCCAATGATTGGCTTGTGATAACCAATAAATGGTGTTCCAGTCCAGTGGACAGCAGGCTCCTCAGCAACAACAATGATGTAATATGCAGGGGAGACAAGAGAACAGAATCATAGCGTAACAGAGTATGATTATAACATATAACACATAAACATAGACAAACAAGCACATACAACAATGAACAGATAGGCTGACTAATATAGATAGAATTTAATGAACACAATAAAATACAGCAAGCTGGTGACGAGCAGGTCTAGGATCCGGTTTGTAAAACCGGAATCCTACTTACAGCAAGTCCACAGGATTTAGGCAGGTGTATGAAGTGTAGACGGTTCGGCGACAGCTGTTGATGGACACTTGCCACGTGTAGAAGCCTGCAGGTACCTTTTCCGATTGATGCCGGTGTGGGCGACACTGCATTCAGCTTCACACGACGCCTTTAGTTCGCGCCCAGAACTGCGTCACTGCGGGCGGGACAACGCACCGGAACTCACTTCGGATGTATATACTCCTGCATACCGCAACTCGAGGAACTGCTGCAAGGGTCTGCTCCTCTACCAGTTAGCTGATGAATGACTCTCAAAGGCCCAACGCGTTTCGTGCGCATGCACACTTCTTCAGGGGTTGCAATAACAACAGACAGCTAGAATCTAAGTTGAGAGAATTTAATTCCTTTATCACATCAATAAAATATACCATTCAGTCAAATATATCATGCCAAAGTAAAGAAGTGGTCTACGTTCAGGATTACAGCTGCAGACTCCAGTACGTGGGCAAAACCATTCTAAAATTAAAAATTAGATTGGGAGAACATATAAGGAACATCATACAGGGACTGGAAAAACACAGTATATCCAATCACTATAAGACTAAACGCAATAGTGATCCAAAATTCCTTAAGTTGTATGGGATAGAGCAAGTAACCCCTAATTGGAGGGGGGGCGACCTTATCCGACATCATTCTCAAAGAGAATCGTATTGGATTTTCACCCTCCAGACACTGGCACCCCACGGACTTAACCTAGATTTGGATATTGCCTCTTTTCTATAGTCTGTTTTAATTTTACATTTGTAATACTTTTTTTTCTCTTTTATGGCAGGAATAGAGTAAGTGTGGAGATTTACCAACCCACAGACTGAATTCTAGTGCCTTAGTCTCATTAGATCTTGTATATATCTATTTTCAAGCAAGGTTTATATTTGTATGACAATTGTAGAATATGTTCCTGATGTATACTGTAGCTATGTTGGAAAATATTGTCTAAGTATTATATAGTTCATTCCTGATATATGATATGAATTCATGGGAATTAAATTTGGCATATATAATGACCATTGTGGAATATGTTCCTGATGTATGGTCATGTTAGGAGGAGCATTATTTGAGAAATGTGTAATCTACTCCTGATATATGCTATGAATTCATGGGCAACTATAATTTGCATGTATAATTAACCAGTCAAGGGTCTATTCATTTGCACATACACTTCAGAGATAATTGTGTATTGTTTTTAACTTTAATTATAATAAATTGTTTTACAAAGTTTGCATCACTATTTCATCAAGTTTAATGATGATTATTAAATACATTTTATATATCCATAGTATGTCCAGAGTTGGAATCAAGCTATCAAGTGGTTTTAGCATTTTTGTTAAACTTTGATGGAAGGATGATTTACATATTAAATCCAAAAAGCATAATCACATTCAGACACCATTTATGGGGTGTTACCATAAGCTATATGTCCACTAACAGAGACTGAGTGGATTAATTTGTTGCCATCTATGGATTCCCATATGTTGATTTGATCTATTTAATATATTTTAGGTTAAAGTTGCATTTATCTTTTTTAGTAATTTTTGGGATATTTCCATTTATTGTGATGATTGTTATAATATGCATACCGGTACATACAATTTGTAATAATCAATTAATTTTCTACATGTGAGGACTTTAATTAATCTGAAAATACTTTTTCTGATTGCGGACAATATTTTAAATCCCAATGCATTTTCTTGCGCCAAAACCCTGACGAAGCAGTTGCGAAACAGGTTGGATTGGATCTTACGAGCCACTGTAGCTCCTGTGATACGTGTTTCCCCCTTTGCTTTAATTGCTAGCTGACCGTCCTGAGGTTTGCCTGTATGCGGCTGCAAACAGGAATGGAGACACCGCTTGGCAAAATCTACTCTTAGCTCCTCCCTGACCGGGCACACGGTATTGGAGGGGAGAGGCGGAGGGTCTCTCCTAAATAAGAACTCCAAGAAAACGGACAGAGCAGGTGTATATCAGTGACGGGGGTTTGGACTCTGTGGAGCCTGGATTGTGAGCCGAACCACTATCAGAAGCAGAGAGCCCACTACCACACATACTGGAAAGCTATCTAAAAGCATGTTGTTATCAAGTGCTGGCTGTAAGTGCAATATTGCTCTAACCAAGTCTTGTAATAAATTTACTGTGCCATGATCTTTTCTCTCTCTATTGTTTGTATTATACAATTTGGATCCATTGATGTTCTAGCCTATCCAGATTACCCTCTGAAATCCCAAATGAAAATGAATTCATATAATATGAACTACACTCAATTTGTAAGTACAGCTCAACCCCGTAATAGCGCGATCCGCTATAACACGGTTCCGCATATAACGCGGTTTGAGCGTGGACCCCGAATTAAAAAAAAACCACACACTGCACACACTCACTGTACACTGCATACATTCACAGCACACTGAATACACTCACAGCACACTGCACACACACTGCACACACACTGCACACACACTGCACACACTCACAGCACACTGCACAGCACACTGCATACACTCACAGTACACTGCACACACTCACAGCACACTGCACACTGCACACACACACACACAGCACACTGCACAGCACACTGCATACACTCACAGCACACTGCATACACTCACAGCACACTGCATACACTCACAGCACACTGCACACACTCACAGTACACTGCACAGCACACTGTATACACTCAAAGCACACTGCATACACTCACAGCACACTGCATACACTCACATCACAATACATACACTCAGAGCACACTGCATACACTCACAGCACACTGCACACACTCACAGCATACTGCACACACACACACACACACACACACACACACACACACACACACACACACACACACACACACACACACACACACACACACACACACACACACACACACACACACACACACACACACACACACACACACACACACCAGATGCCAGGTAAGTGCTGTGTGCTGTTGCTGCTGCCCCACCGGGTCTGGGAATTCTGGGAGAGTTCTCAGCTTTCCCCCTCCGGTGGATGCGGTACCACCACACAAAAAAAATTCAGCGGCCATTTTTTTCGCGACCCCATTTATAACGCGGTGGTCGCAGGGGGCCCCCGAGTACCACGCTATAACAGGGTTAAGCTGTATATGAATTTATTATAAATATTTTAATAGGTTAAAACCTTTATGGATACATTGTTGTCTTTTTGCATTTATTCAATTTATGCTTATCTACTGTATTTGAGTCAACAGTGCCGGAGGACATCTTTTCTTCTTCACTCACAATTTTGGAGGGACCTGAAACTCTCTCCTGGTCTCTTGCAGCTGGACATAAGTATACAAATTTGGACTTTTTATATTTCCTCCATTTACACAATATTTGTTGCACAATTACGTTTTTGTTAAATTAATTTGTAGTAGGTAGTGTTTAGCGCTACGTTTCTTTTTACAGCTCAATATTGGCCATGGGCTCGGTAGGGCAGAATGTGAGACCCTTTGATAATACTGAGGACTCTGCTTTATTTGGTGTGGGGTCTAAGATGTTAACAGTGCAGTCCTTCTGTTGGTGATTGTCCCTGTTTGCATTGTTTGTGGTTGTGCTGGCTGCTGCAGAGTATCTAATTTTCAGCCTCAGTCTGTGGACTTTCTTTTCCTTGTTGCTAATTAGACCCTTCAGGAGTCCTTTTTAGAATGTTTGGAGTCCTCTCCATGTGTCTGTATTTCTTGTTTGTTCAGGATGCTTTCTATCGTCTCTTTAGTCTTTCTCCTGTTGCTGTAACAGATGCTAATCAGATGGTTCCTTAATCTTTCAGAGGTCCTGGTGCACAGTTGTTGGGAGAATGTTGTGTTTTATGTGTTCGCAAATGAGTTTTTGAAGGTTAGTCCGTTTCGGATCAGTTGCTCCTTTTTGCATTTGCTGAGGAAAATTATATCACTGTTTAGTTGTGCATGTTTTTTCAGCAAATCCTTTAGCTTCATTTGAGTGCGGTACAATGTTGTATCTTCCATATTTTGACGCAGAGGTATCTTTACCGTGTTAGCCGAGCTTAATAAGTATGTATCTGTACCGTGTTTGCCGAGTGTAATAATTAAAAACGAATAGACGATACCGTTCCGTGGCTAACTAAATACTTTTATTATTGCGAGCTTTCGAGATAAAGTCATATCTCGAAAGCTAGCACAAAAAAAAGCATTTTGTTAGCCATGGAACGGTATTGTCTATTCGTTTTTAATTATATACAGTCGTGAAAAAGAAAGTACACCCTCGTTGAATTCTATGTTTGTACATATCAGCACATAATAACAATCATCTGTTCCTTAGCAGGTCTTAAAATTAGGTAAATACAACCTCAGATGAACAACAGCACATGACATATTACACAGTGTCATGATTTATTTAACACAAATAAAGCCAAAATGGAGAAGCCATGTGTGAAAAACTAAGTACACCTTATGATTCAATAGCTTGTAGAACCACCTTAAGCAGCAAAAACTTGAAGTAATCGTTTTCTGTATGACTTTATCAGTCTCTCACATCGTTGTGGAGGAATTTTGGCCCACTCTTCTTTACAACGTTGCTTCAGTTCATTGAGGTTTGTGGACATTTGTTTATGCACAGCTCTCTTAAGGTCCAGCCACAGCATTTCAATCGGGTTGAGGTTCTGGACTTTGACTGGGCCATTGCAACACCTTGATTCTTTTCTTTTTCAGCCATTCTGTCGTAGATTTGCTGGTGTGCTTGGGATCATTGTCCTGTTGCATGACCCAATTTCGGCCAAGCTTTAGCTGTCGGACAGATGGCCTCACATTTGACTCTAGACTACTTTGGTATACAGAGGAGTTCATGGTCAACTCAATGACTGCAAGGTTCCCAGGTCCTGTGGCTGCAAAAACAAGCCCAAATCATCACCCCTCCACCACCGTGCTTGACAGTTGGTATGAGGTGTTTGTGCTGATATGCTGTGTTTGGTTTTCGCCAAACGTGCCGCTGTGCATTGTGGCCAAACATCTCCACTTTGGTCTCGTCTGTCCAAAGGACATTGTTCCAGAAGTCTTGTGGTTTGTTCAGATGCAACTTTGGAAACCTAAGCCATGCTGCCATGTTCTTTTAAGAGATAAGAGGCTTTCTCCTTGCAACCCTTCCAAACAAACCATACTTGTTCAGTCTATTTCTAATTGTACTGTCATGAACTTTAACATTTAACATGCTAACTGAGGCCTTTAAAGTCTGAGATGTAACTCTTGAGTATTTTGCAATTTCTCTGAGCACAGAGCACAGTCTGACCTTGTGGTGAATTTGCTGGGATGTCCACTCCTGGGAAGATTGGCAATTGTCTTGAATGTTTTCCTCTTTTGAATAATCTTTCTCACTGTAGAATGATGGACTTTAAATTGTTTGGAAATGGCCTTATAACCCTTCCCAGATTGATGGGCAGCAACAATTGCTTTTCTAAGATCATTGCTGGTGTCTTTCCTCCTTGGCATTGTGTTAACACACACCTGAATGCTCCAGACCAGCAAACTGCTAAAACTTCGACTTTTATAGAGGTGGTCAAACTTGCTGATGATCAATTAATCAAGGGCATTTGATTAGCAGCACCTGTCTGCTACTTAGCATCTTAATTCCTATGGAAGCAGTAAGGGTGTACTTAGTTTTTCACACATAGTTTCTCCATTTTGGCTTTATTTTTGTTAAATAAATCATGACACGGTTTAATATGTCATGTGTTGTTGTTCATCTGAGGTTGTATTTACCTAATTTTTAGACCTGCTAAGGAACAGATGATTGCTATTATGTCCTGATATGTAAAACCATGGAATTCAAAGAGGGTGTACTTTCTTTTTTTTCACATGACATTATATATATTTATATATATATATATAAACAATATTACCTTTCTTGCGGCAGGTAAGTAAAGACAGCACTCCAGTAGATAAAATGATACAAAATCTGTGAATTCAGGCATGTAGACAAAAACGATTTTGGGGGTGATGCAAGTCAAATGTGGAGCAAATTGTGTCATTTTCATCTTTTTGTGTCAATCTATCTATTTTGTAGACCATATTTTGCGCCGTGTTATCAGCTTGCAATTTGGGGAGTGTCAAAAGAAATAGTTCCGTGGTGAACAGATTATAGTGACGTATCAAACTCTACCTCACTGTGTGGCACTCTTTTATCCTGCATTTGTGTTGAGAACATGCACCAAGTCTGACCTGGCGTAAACGTATCTGGCTAACAATTTGCGTCAAATGTAACAAACTCTTTCTAACATTCAACAGAAACGCAAGCAGAAAATGGAGCGGTTTGTCAATACAAACTTCTATTTGCTCTTTCCTTTGATGCATCTCCACCATTGTGTTGTAATAAAAAAGCATCCAGCACAGCAAATTCATAATGAAAGCACACTGCCAAGTCTGAAAAGAGAAAATGGGATCATGTATCAATGTGCCAAAAAAGTCAGGAATGCTAAAATGAGACTATTTGCCTCATTATTGCCATGTCCGCTACTAAAAAGCAGATCTGCGACATTCCAAAAGCCACTGCACAACTGTACCAAAAATAATGGCTTGCATACATTAAAGCTGATAGTCCATATTCACTAAACTGCAATAATAGGTTTAATGATTAAAATCCACTGGTATTTGACTTCAGCAAAATGCCATTTTGCCTGCAGCTTTTTCCAGATAATTCTATGACCAGAAGAATTTATATTACTGAAATGACTTCAATTTTTTTATTGATCAAAATGTAAATGAGCATGCAAATAATATTTTATCACAAAATTGGTTTTGACCTGCTATTTACTTAGCACTGACAGCGGAATTGCATGAAAAGATCATTCTCATTTTTATGCCCTGTGATAGGTTGGCATTATCTTATTAGCTGGGGGATATACAAAGAAGGGGAGTGAAAGAATGGAGAAAGGGACTGCAACAGTAAGAAAGTTAGAGGGAAACATGAAGAAAAAAAATGGAAAGATGTCATAAAAAGAAAATGTTTCAAAAAAGAGGAATCGAGGAGAAAGACCAGAATGTGTAGAGCAAACAGTACAAAGGAAATGAGAAGAAAGTATGTGACTGTAGCATATGCAGGTCGCAAAAGTAGGTGGAGAAAAAACACACACGATAAATTAAAAAAAAAATATATATGAAAATGAGTGAATATGAAAAAAAAAATAAAGAGGAAGGAAGAAATATGTGAAAGAGAGATGTATTATCTATTTCTGATAACATAAAATATCTGTTCACCCAAGTGCCCAATTTCCCTCCTTGGATTTCCCATGATTTTTTAATCACCCCTTTTTTCCCAATGCCAATCTTGTCCATAGAGGCTATTGTGCCTTATATCGAGACTTCATCTTTACTTCTTCCTCCCTTGTGTGCTTTATGGCTTATCATTGTTATCTGGAGCAGGTAGTGACGACAGTGTAATAAGCTGTTCTCCATGGGTGCCAACATGAATCAGTGGTCCAACAGGAGTTCAGCAGGAAGAAACACAGAACAACTCCTTCCCTCATGGGAGCAATGTGTGGTATCAGTCACTGAGGTGTGAGTTCCTAACCCCCTTGCCCTTCCTGTCATGGGTTTCAAAGATATGAAGGAAAGGGAGAACCAGAGCTCACTGACTGACACTGTATGGTGCCTATTACTTTCCCTGAGGGAAGTTTTTCCCAGTTGTGTTTTAATGGGAGGCTGCAGAAGACTCATGCAGCAGGTCTGCCTCATTACTCCTCTTTATCCCTCCCAAAGGCACACTGTCATTAGCTGGAGGCCATGAGAAAAAACAGCATGCATGTGATATTCTATGTAAAACACAGAGTGTTTGCAGGATTTGTTATGATGGAAAGAACAATGCTAAAAAGTTTGTTAACAATAGACTGGGTTGTAGAATTGTCTTAAGTGTTTGCATTCGTATCATAGAGATCAATTAAAAACTGCGTTTCATAATTATGCATCCCACAGGCAAGCACAATTACAAGGATCACATGTGAAAGAGTAATTTACAATTCAGTAAGATTGGTAGTGACTGCTGATCTGGTATACTTCAGCATGATGACTGAGTGACAGGGGAAGGTGAAAATGCTTTAATTGGGTAAGCCTGTATAATATCTGGCCTCCGGATGAAAGATTTCCGCTTCCTGCACTCACAATGTCTTAGCAATAAAACTGTGAATGTACAGCCATGATTACTTATCACTATCAAGTTTCACAGGGGTTTCCTCACACAGTCTTGGAGGTATGGTATTCTGAGGTTACAGAGGAGACTTATTACATCGATTTGTAAAATGTATAGAGAAAGACCCTGCTGTATTTTAACATTAATCTACATGGAGAAGTCAATTTGAAGTAATCATTTACAAAATAACAGTTTAATTCAGTAGACACAACTATTGAGGTTAATATGGAAAACAAAAGAACAGATCCTGTGCTCCTACCAATTTGGGCTAAAATATGCCAGTGACATGTTTACATTTATAACCTATGTTTGTGTAATAAAGAAGTCATTTGTTTGCATCTTTTGATCAAAATATGATACAAGCCTGCCAACCTCGTCAAGGCAGACTCAATTTAACAGGTACCTACTGTACACTGAATATATGTCATTTATTATTGGCCCGTGGACTCAACTTTATATGATACTGTATGTGAAAATACCCAGGAGTTAAATAAAAAAATATGGAGCATTAAGTAGGACACAGCTTTCATAAAACTGACTTGTGTGGAGTGAATTAAAGTAATTAAATTGGATGTACGTATGTATGTATATATATCTTCAGAGCTGTAATACACGTTACATAATAATCTAAATAACAAATAATACAAATAACACATAATGGGAATAAACGCTTCAGACATAAAAGTAACATTTAGGAAAATGATTCACTGTCTCAAAGAGTTCACAATCTAATTTGTAAGTTGGAGGAACATATACAGGCACTAGGAAGGTGTTCTGTTAGGGAGCGTCTGCAAGGGAATTCTCCAGAAAAACAGGGGAGTGAGGGATGTGGTAGATGTGGTGTCAGGTCGTCCCAGTGATCTCAGGGAAGAATAGGAGTTGAAATAGTGCAGAAGGTAATGATAATAAAAGTACACATTATATTAATAAAAGAACCCTCCAATGTGCAGTGACTCCCAAAGGTTGGGTAAGTCGCGATCTCACCGCTCCACTCGGGTCCGTCGCATTCGACAGTGACACTTCCGGTTCCAGTTATGGCAGCCCGGAAACGAATGAGAGGCTTCTCCCTATACTTTCTCTCTGTCTTCTGAATCACCGGTAGGCTACGCGACTCTATGCTTTTCGCTGGGCTTGCAGCTTTGTCAGGAGTCATTGTGCACATTATTGTTACTATATATTTGCATTTGCACTTTTTGGGGGGATGCTATTCAGATCCATATTATTCACTCACTTGTAAATTGCACTGATTATATTTGCACTGGTTTTGGTAGCGTATAGCACCACCTTGGTTTTTCTCGGTGCGTTTGCAAGGGGCCAAGGTTGATGTATAAAGTGTATAGTATCAGCCGCGAAGTTACCCATATGCTTCATTAAGGAGGTGGGTTTTAAGATAGGTCCTAAAGGTGGCTAGAGAGGATACTAGTAGCATATTGCTGGGAAGAGCATTTCAGTGATGTGGGGCAGTGAGTGAGAAAGGCTTAAGGTGTGAGAGCTTTAGATACAAAAGGGGTAGAGAGAAGACATCCTTGAGCAGAATGCAGGAGTTGGGATGATTTATAGCGAGAAATTAGGGCTGAGATGTTAGGAGGGGAAGAAGAGTGTATAGCTTTAAAAGTGAGGAGGAGAATTGAGTGTGTGATATTGGATTTAATAGGAAGCAAGGAGAGGGATTTCAGGAGGGGAGATGCTGAGACAGATTTAGGAGAGAGTAAAGTGATTCTGGCAGCAGCGTTTAGGATAGATTATAGAGGACACAGGTGAGAGGCAGAAAGGTCAGACAGTAGAAGGTTAGAATAGTCGAGACTGGAGAGAATGAGGGCCCGCATTACAGTTTGAGCAGTAGAGCAACAGAAGAAAGGGCACATCTTTGCAATGTTGCAGAGCTAAAAACAACATATTTTAGCTACATTGTGAATGTGAGAAGAGAATGTGAGGGAGGAGTCAAATGTGACCCCTAGGCCACGTGCTTGGATGCCATTCATATGAAAAAATTACAAGGACACATTTTGCTATAACAAGGCTGCCAATTTATTCTTGTAAAATAAATCAATAGCGATAGTCCCGGAAATATGTTTTTGTCACCTGCAAACTTTACACCTGCGTGACCCATTTTATGTGATTTTGATTTGCCAAAAGTGCCCTAAGTTTTTCCAGTCATGTTTGATAACAAACTTCCCAAATCTAAACCACTTTGGGTTCAAAGCTACAAAACTTAAAAGAAAGGGAAGTATTACAACACATGTAATCTAAAAGCCTTCCTGTCATGCATTTATTTGTCTCATTGAAACCACATATGGTAAAACTTAAAGGAAAATGCAGTTCACTCTAATACAAAAACTGTATGCATCCACCCAAAGTGAAGCAGCTAAAACAAGAAATCTGAAGTGAGTTATTACATTTGAATGGTTTTCTTTATACTGCCTCTCGTCTCTGCTAACTTTTAAACAAAAATAAAAAGTTAATTTAACAAAAAAAAAATGGTTTAATCACAGGCACTAAATGCTAAATATATCATTATCACACCAGATAAAGTGTAAATATTATTTTATTTCTTACATTTTCTTCTGAAGTACAGTATAGGAAATATTTGAAGTACAATACTGTAACGTCATTTTATAAATGTAACAAACTATTTATACGTGTTTACAGTACACATGAATTAGAGACCATGTTGGACATTTTTCAAGGCAAAAATAGCTGATTTTTTTAAATGATGATTATAAAAATTATTTACCTGCATTAAATAGGCCTCAGGAGGGCTAATTTCTCACTGGATCTTGTTGAATGAGCAAACATCAACCATTTTTTCTTATTTGTTGGTGTACATGGGTATTGCTCATTGGATTTGTTTGTTCTTATTGGCCAACAGATAAATATGATGATTCAAGAGTGTTAGTTAACTGAGAGGTGTCTGGTTTGTTTCATTATGTGAAGTATATGAAATGAGGTCAATTCTATTGCATGAGGGGAGCATTTAAGCAGGTGGAAACTGTTAGAGATGTGCAACTACATCCCTGCAGCTAGGGATTAATGCCAAGCCATGTAAAATTTACCTACAAATGACCTACATTGAGAAGCATTAATCTAGAAAGTGTTATGATTTTTGACAAAAAAATGTCCCCCCCAAAAAACAAAAATCACCTGGTTGCCAAAAAATATAAATTTCTCCATATGACAGAATTCAACAGTTCCTCAGTGTATTTCTACTGGAAACTCAAATAGCTCAGTGGGAAATAATTGATGCACCTGAGATATAAGTATATAGTATACTGTACAGTACTCCTGGTGATTCAGAAGTTAAATGTCTTGCTTCACAATGATCAATGAGAACAGAAATAATAGCGGCTGGAAAAAGTAGGAGCAACACTCAAAATTCTATTTCCAGATGCTATACAATGCCCCATGCTTTGTTTATTGCTTGAGGTGTGAGAAAGCTTTTTATTTTTTGGATTAAACTAGTGTAGTAATTCACAATGACACCATAGTTGTTGCTCACTGTATAACACTGGAATACATAGACTGCAATTCATATACTAGCATTACCACTATATAAATCTCAGGTCAATGAACAGTCACAGTTAAATCTATATTATGCATTTCATTTAATATAAATGTTGATGCTAAAATATATAGCATATATGTTACTTGGATGAGTACTGTCCCTTCATTGCAACTAGAGATGTGTGAATTGTTTGCTGTAGTTTCAAACCATATAGTATTGACTTTTTAGTTTCTTTCATCTTTTTGCAAGGACCTGCCAATTTCGGCTGCCTTAAATTTGCCATTCATAAAGTATGTATTAAAAGTAATTGTTTATTGCAATTGTATTGTATTGTATGTCTTTATTTATATAGCGCCAAAAGTGTACTCAGCGCTTCACAAAGAATACAGTATAGGGAATTAAAATGATACAATAAGTGCAGCAAAATCAGACAATAGGAAAGGAAATCCCTGTCAGAAGAGCTTACAATCTAAGAGGTATGGTGGGAGACTTACAGAGACAGCAGGTGAGGGAATAAGAGCCGGGTATGGCAGTGCTTGGCCACAATGGGTGGTAGGAGTGGCTGAGTGTGGGACAGTAACCATGAGTGCAGGCTGTTGGATGCTTAACTTGTGGGGTGAGTTTTAAGGTTAGTCAGTATTAAATCAGAAGGTTAACACCATTTACAGGGGAAGAGATGGCAGGCTGCATGGGTGATATCAGGTGTGTGTCTTGGTTCAATTCTGCTTAATTTCTCGTAATTTTGCTTACAGCAGAAACGATAAATAGGTCACACACCATGTGTGTATACAGTTGGGGCAGGGAGTGTTAAGCAATACAGAACACATACTGTAATGAGACAGTGATCTGATCACTCTGATGTCAGGTCACTCAGTGAAGCATTCAAAATATAAAGGAGGTGTTGAAGGTGGCATAGTGTTGGTGATGGTCATCGTGCCTGTGGTTGTAACAGGAAAGGAATAGTAATGAGCAAGACTGTAGAGAAAATCGTAGTAGGAACTGCTAAGAAGAATGCAACAGCAGTTATACTTGCCATCCAGCAGCAGCCTTGTAGTCGGAAAGGAAATAAAACTGAAAGGGAGGTTTCATCAACATCCTCCTAAGGTTAGGATCAGGACATACAGGCCCCCACCTGGGTGGAAAAGGTTGTCCAGACACAACCACAGTTACTGGCAAACCTCACAGTGGCTTAAAGAGAGTAGAGATCCATGCCAAACTGTGGGGGCTTTTCACTAGACAGTGATACGAGGTTTAGTGTGCGATAAATGCCTTTATAGTGTGATACTGCCTGCTCTGCTATTCACAAAGCAGTGATAACAGTGCAGTATCGCGCTACAATGGCTTTTTTACGCCCCTGAACAGACAGAGACAAAAAGTTGTCCAATAGGCTAAAAAATGGCAAACCCGCCATTTTTTGCCAGTAACAGCTATTCACAAAGCTATGATAAGTTTATCGTTGTATAAAAGCTCCCCATCTTTTTTCACCAGCTAAAAGCTGACACAAAAGTGATTGAGGCATGCATAAAAGCATTTTTTCAGCACTGGTATCAATCCTGAGGCCGGCAGGGGCCTCAGGGTGGTCCCCGCAGGTGTCTGGGGGTCCTCAGGTTTTCCCTGGTGGTGTCCAGGGGCCACACGTGTGTCTGGGGGTCCATGGGTGGTCCCTGCAGATGTCCTGGGGCCTCCAGGTGGTCCCCATGGGTGTCCAGGAGCCCCATGGGTGTCTGGAGGTCCTCGGGTGGTCCCCGCTGGTGTCCTAGGGCCTCCAGTTGGTCCCCGTGGGTGTCTAGGGGTCCTCGAGTGGTTCACACAGGTGTCCGGGGGTCCTCGGTGGTCCCCATGGGTGTCCAGGGGTCTCTGCTGGCCTGCGGTACCAGTCCTGTGCCCCCCCAAAAATTGATCAATACTTGAAATAAATACACCCCCCTCCCCCATAATAGATACAGTACAGTAATGGGCAAAATTACTATTATCCACATATGGATAATAGTGCATTTGCCCATTTAAAATAAAACATTAGCAAGCACAAATAAAGTGATTGGTTGTAGTAGAACATGACTCCCTTTAGATGACGTCACATCCTTTCCAAAAATGGACTCTGTCACATGGTCTACTACAACCAATCAGATTGGTGATATACATCTCACAATCTGATTGGTTGAAGTAACATGTGACAGCAGCCATCTTGGTTTTGGTGACATCATCTTAAAGGAAAAGGAAGCACAGCCTTTCTGATTAGCTGGCTTCACTCCCTTTAGATGACGTCACATCCCCCCCAAAAATAGTCACATGGTTATCCCAGCCAATCAGATGGCGTGGGAAGAATTTATCACTCAAATGTGGCATCACAGACCGTATAAAAACCTGTAGGGGTATATGGAGAATTGTGTGTGTAACAGGGGAGTAATCCCTGTTCAAGTAATGTGCCTTTAATCTAGCAGTGTGGTGGTTAACTGATGGTAGTCAATTAATAAACACCACCTGCCTGATTTAGATTGCTTACAAAAGCCTGTCTGTTCACACAGGAAGTGACTCCTTAGCTCTGACTGTGAGCTGAACTTTGGAGACAGAGCAGAGGTTCTTGAGTCTCCCAGGAGAGACTGACCAAGAGAACACAGATCTCTGGAGCTGACAAATAAGACTTCTAAACCTGGATGCTGACATTTTCTGTGCACACATGGGTTCGGTTCCAGGAGAGCAGAGAAGCTTACTCTACAGCAGCTAACAGATCAGACTTTCATTCTTAAGAGACTTCTTATATCTGCTTATTTCATGCTATGTGTTTGGGGCTGGGAGACATGCTTAATTTAGGGAGTTGTGAATTAATTGCATAGTATTTCACTAGAAATACTCCCAAGTGAATAGAAGCTTTGTTCCCCCCCTGTGTTTGGATGGTTTCCTGATGAAAAGGAAAAGGCACAATAAAGCCTTGTTATAATTTCACCTTACAAAAGTCTTCAATTGTGTACCTCTGTGAACGTCCGTCTACATATGGTGTCCGAAGAGGGACGAGAGGTGTCTTTGAAGTTAAAAAGGACCGGAGATTTTTTATGTGAATTTTTTTTATGCTTTTTGCCTACAAACAGTCTGAGCAACTTAGAAAAAAAAAAAATCTCATGCAGCAGAGATTAGAGTTAAAGGGATACACACCACTGAAACTTACACTGCACTGACACTTACAAAACCACAGATGGACTCTTTGCCCCAATCCCAAGAGGAGAGAGACTGCTGAAGCAGCTAAACCTTATTTGCCTATCACAAAGTGTAATATGGTCATTGAAATAGGGGTTTTGCCTTCCAGCCTAGTCAGGGTTCAAGAAGTGAGTCAGCCCTTAAAAAGGGATAGGTGTTTGTTGTTTTCAAAAGTTTTGCTGAAGCAGTGAATACAGATGGTGACCCACGAGTGGTACTAATTTTGCAAATAAAGGTTGCCACACCGCATAGGGCTACAAGCTGTGATTGGAGTATATGTAGAAAAGTGTGAAAATTGATACAAGACTGTGCTGAAGCAGGGGAATTTTTAGCAAACAAATGCTGAGTGTAAAATTGCCCTATAGGGGAAATAGGGATTGCTGAACTGTGTAAATGGTTTTTCAAAGCCAATTGCTGAGTGTTGAGTCACCCTGCCGGGAATGAAAGAAATAGTCCACTGCAAAGAATGTTTTTTTTCTGCAAGTAAAAAAGTCTACCTATATATATCTTGGGAGCAAAACAGACACCCAAAGTATGAAGTGTGAATGCCATAATACCCAAAGATGAGACTGAAAATTACTGAACTCAGGCAGAAAACCAAATTCTGTTGCTGAAGCGGTTGAATTGCACCTAGCAAGTAAATGGTGTAAAGCAAATAGACGTTTTTACCTAGCAACTGCACATCTTGTATACCTGATAAGAGAAAATGCATGCACAGTATTGCTGATATTGAAAAAAAATTACCCAAGAAAGAAAAGTCTACAGGGATGCCTGTGAGAGCTACGACCTCTACAAGCAAAATATGCCCATCTGTAGGACTACCACAATTGGGGGTTCTAGCAAATACAGTGGCAACAGCTGTAATAGCGCCTCCTGAGGTCAGGAAGAAAATTACACCTGATAGCCTAAAAATGGAGGACAAGATGCAGCGTTCCTGTAATGAACCCTACCCCATAGAAGAGTGGCCCTTCCAGTCCAATAAAGAGGAAGACATCTCTTACGGGGAACCCGAACCGAGTCACACCCACAAAACACCCCAAGAATGGTGGGGGTGCCTGAACTCGGCACGAACCGAAAAGACCGCTCCCTTTGATGACGAATATGATCAGCAGGAGACAGAGCGGGAGCAGCAGATCACCCAATATTTCTGTCAGCTAAAGCAACTGCAAGAAAAGCCTGGCATATATAATGAAGCTGCTAAAGTATCAAATAAAGAAGGAGACCCCAGTATTTCGGATGGGACGGAGTCATCCAAAACAAAAAAGCGGAAAAAGAAAAGCGGTTCTTCACTTACCGTGGAAGGAACAGACACGTCCGCAGATCCAGAGGAGGAAAAGGGGGACCGAGTTGCCCTGCAGCCTAGAGAAAATGGAGAATTTGTCCCGCGGTTAACCGAATATCCAGAGGGCCCAAGGCAGAAGTCGTGTACCCCAAAGAAGTGTCTGTCCGGTGCCAACAGTGAGGAACCCTCAACCAACCATCCCAGGGAAGTGGAGCCGGAACCAGTGAGTGACGATCCCTTGACCAGCCCTGAAGATGCCCTGAAAAATGCCAGGCACGACTGTGATATGCTCCGTGAACAATTGAAACAAAAGGAAGATGCCACAGAGCTACAGAAAAATAACGTGAGGCTACAAAAAGATGTGCTTACAATTTACTCTTTAGCCAGGACAGAATTGGACGATCTTAAGACTGAGCTAGATACTGCAAAGGCTACTATTTCCGCCATGGATGAAAAGCAGAGCCAATCTGATAAAATGGTGGCTACAGTAAAGCGGATGTATGAGGAGGCACTGAAGCTGATGACAGTCTCCCAGCAAGAGGTTCACACTCTTCGCATAGAGCTGAATGCCTCACAACAGGAGGTCAACAGTGTCCGGATAGAAGTGGATGTATCTCAGAAAGAGGTTCAGACACTCCGCAGAGCACTGAATGCCTCACATCATGAGACCAACAGCTGCCGCACAGACCTGGAAGTTTCCAGAAAGGAACTACACAGTCTCACTGAGGAGCTGGACATTGCTAAAGAAACTATTGGTAATCTTGATACAGATCTCAGTGTCTCTCAGAAGGAGCTTCAGACCCTCAACCTAGAGAAGGAAGTCTCACACCAGGAGATTGTCATTCTCAAAGCAGATGTGCGTAAATGGAAGGAGGACTGCAAAGAGGCCCTGAAGAATACAGAGACTGAAAAAGGAGAAAATTCAAGATTAAAAAGAGAAAACTTAAAACTGAAAGAAGAAAATTTTCAGTTGACAGAAGAAGTCAAGGAAAAGTTTGAAGCAGAGCACCGACTGCAGAACCAACTGCAAGGTCTGCGTACACACCTCCAGTATGCTGAGGAGAAGCAGCAAACGCTGCAGGAAGAAAAGCTGCAGGCTGCTAAAGAGGTACAAGTGCTGCAGGAACGTCTGAATACCCAGTACGTCCCCACAGACAGTATGAGGAGCTAAATGCCACGCTGCATGTCACCAGAGCATCATTCGAGGCGGAGCTTCGATACCAGGTGACTCTGTATGAGAGGGAGCGTGAGAAGGCTCAGAAACTGGAGCAAGAGCTGGATAGACAGAGAGACTGTTCCATTCCCTTGAGTCAGTGCACCAAGGAGAAAACAGACGCAGCAGCAACCTTGACGACAAAAATTACAGAGCCCCAGAATATGAAGGAGACACTGATACAGACTCAGAGAAAGCAAAGTGCACAGATAAATTCCCTGAGAAGAGACTTGCAAGACGCACTCAAAAAATAGGGAGCTCTCGCGGATGAGATTAAAGTCTTACAAGGACAAGTATTGACCCTGACTAAGCGTCAGTATCCCACGGCCACAAAAACCCATGAAGACAAGGGTACAGTGAGAGTTGGGAATACCGCTCATCTGAAAGACAAGGTTGCAAAATTTGAACCACCTAAACAAGCACTAGCAAAACCTTCAGCCACCCAACAGGCAACAAAAGAAGGTACACGTGCTGAATCAAAACCGGAAGAATCCTTAGCTGATGAAGCTGAAAAGATGAGACATTCTCTGGAAGTGGGTGTGGAATTGCAACTTAATCTCAAAGAGGCTGAACTAGCAACCCCATTGAGTGGGAAAAGGGCAGAGAGACATCTTCAAGAGCAGAGAACTCAAAGGGCAGTTTTTAAACGCTCTGCAACTGCTGCTATACAGTCTGCCTACAATAAGACAAGCACCCGACGCGAGGGAAATCTCATGGGGTAAGACAGAAACTCCTACGCATTTCGGACCGTAGGGGTCCTTTATCAATATTTATTTATTAATAAAGGATCACTACGGTCCGAAACGCATAGGAGTTTCTGTCTTACCCCATGGGGTTATGTTTTCTGAGTGGTGCTGAATAAATAGTATTTTATTTTTCTTACCACCTGGCTCCCTGACAGTGCGCTGTTTTTGCTCTCTTTTTCGTATAAAAACTTGTGCAGTCTTATTTCAAGGCAAGAAGCTCAAGGAGCAACATCTTCCCTCAATTGGATGGTAAGTGTTGTACAGATGTAGATGGATAGGGATGAAAATTAAGAAGAAAGAAGACCCCCCAAATGGATTACAGTTAACAAATGACGATAAAGAAAGAAGAAAGAAGAAAAGGACTTTGTAATTTACTTGAAGACCGTGGCTGTTGGGAATCCTGGCTTTGTTCAAAAGCTTCTTGAGACCCCTGGAATCGGAGGTTGAAGACATCTAAAGTTAAGAAAAACCATTGAATGTGTGTTATTTTTATTTTGCAGGTTTTTTCATTATATTTTTTTTATTTGTAATTTTTTTCAGTGCTGTAGTGTACATACATACAGTGACAGCAATGCTTTTTTTTGGTAAATACTTGCTTTTATTTCTTTTAAATGTATTTTGGTTCTTTGCTTTTAAATATTTATGCTATTTATTTATTTTGTGTTTTTTTATTTTGAATGATGGGATTTTTTGTTGTATTTTCAATTGTTTATTTCTGTAATTTTTTTGGTGTTTGCTTTTTAATTGTAGTTTATTTTTGGTCTAATGCTTTTTAAAATTGTGTTTATTTTGAGTTTTCTTTTATTTATGTTTTTTAGGTGTTTTGATTTTTAATTCTGGTGTTTATTTGGTATTTGATTTATTGAATGCTGGTAATTTTGTTGTGTTTATTTGTTTATTGTTGTTTATTTGGTGATTGTTTAGATTCAATTGGATATGGTTGGTGGTTGTTTATTTTTTAGGTTGACTATTGACTGCTATAGTGTTAATAGTGTTAAATTGAGTTTGATAGTGTTATAGTGTTAAATCGTGCCCATATTGTATGGGCATGTTAAACACTGTGCCAATCAATTGGTTTATTGGCATTTGGAATGGTATTATTTGTCTATGTATGTATGGACCACCCAAGGATCCCTGGACACCTGTGGTGGCCCCGGATAACCCACAGGGACCTCCTGGAGCACCCCAGATGCCTGCGGAGACCAACTGGAGGCACCCAGACACCTGCAGGGACCACCCAAGGGCCACTGGACACCCACAGGGACCACCTGGAGGCCCCCAGACACTGATGGAGACCACCAGAGGACTCCTAGACACCCTTGGGGCCCCTGGACAGCCACGGGGACAGCCTGGAGGCCCCCAGATACCCATGGGGACCACCTGAGAACACCCAGATCCCCATGGGGCCTCCAGGCACCCACAGGGACCATCTGGAGGCCCCAGACACTGATGGCGTCCACCCAAGAATCCCCGTGGGGCTTCGAAACACCCATGGGGACCACTCAAGGACCCCTGCCGGCCTCAGGTATCAATCCTGTGCGGGAAAAAAATGCTTTTTATATGGGGGTACAGGGGGTGGGTGGGTTGTATATTGTAATGTTTATTGGGGGCAGTGGGGGTAACGGAAGGGCCAAGTACCCCTTCAATCACTCCCTCTGCCCCCAATAAACCTGCTATTGTTCCTTAACTGCTATCCTCTAAGGTAATGAAGCTGCTTT
This sequence comes from Ascaphus truei, assembly GCF_040206685.1. Lineage (NCBI taxonomy): Eukaryota > Metazoa > Chordata > Amphibia > Anura > Ascaphidae > Ascaphus > Ascaphus truei. The sequence continues at coordinate 191,307,474 of NC_134484.1, read as the reverse complement.
AATGTCATTTTTTACTAATAGTGTGCGGTAGCAGAGGGTCTCCTGAGCTGAACCCCTTTGATTTCAGTCTCAGGGACCCCCTGCTCCTGAGTTACAGGCCACGGTATGGGGCATCGGGTGCTGGTATCGCCACCATTTTTAAATCGTCCGCGTCACGACCGGGGTATTTAAATAATGGAGGAGATACCGGCACCCCATACCAGGGCCTGTAACTCAGGAAGCAGGGGGTCCCCGAGGATGAAATCAATGCGGTTCATCTCAGGAGACCCACTGCTCCCGCACACTTTAATACAAATGACATTAAAGGACAGCCGCTACGGTAACTAATTTTTATTTTGGGGTGGGGTGGGGGGGGGGTTGGGGTTGATACTAGTGTGCAGGAGCAGGGGGTCTTCTGAGAAGAACTGTGTTGATTTCAGCCACAAGTACCCCTTTCTTCCCGAGATACAGGCTCTGTTATGGGGTGTCGGTATCCCAGTGCAGGATTTAAATCCCACGGTCACGTGACGCGGGAGATTTAAAAGTACAAGGGATACCGGCACCCCATACCGGGCCTGTATCTTGGGAAGTAGGGGGTCCCCGAGGCTGAAATAAATGTGGCTCAGCTCAGGAGACCCCCTGCTCCCACACACTATTATCAAAATCAACATTTTTATTGTACGATTGCCTGTAAGAGCTATGCATGGAGATGCAGCATCTCCATGCAGCTCTTCCAAGCTGCACTTTTGCACTTTGACACCCTTGAAGAAGTCCGAATAACCGGATGAAACGCGTAGGGTTATTTGAAATTGCGCAGAGATTCATGAGCTGTGTGGAGCTGTGTGGAGCTGTGTGGAGCCTCTTGCCATTTTCTGTGAAACAGCTGTTCTCCCACTGTAAAGACAATCGCACTGCCGCTGACCCCATAGCCTGCCACCTCCCTTACCATTGGAGGAGAGCCGAGGAAGTCCTGTGACGTCAGATGCTGTTCGGATGTGGAAGAGACTGATCCTACCCAGAGGATTCGTGTGAAGCTGTATTTGCTGTATTATCGGCGTCGCTCCTAACCCTGAGTTGGTTACACTGCCTTTTATGATCGTGGAGCATGTGAGTGTACTGGAGCTCACTGCTCTAAGGATTTTTTGTTTATTAAACTGTATTGTACTATGATTTTTTCTCTTTTCTTTTAATACATGTTGATCTGATTCCTGTAAACTACCATTCACCCACGATAGGAGTTCTTGCGCTCTGTGTACTCCTCCTGTCACTTTGTTCTATCAGTTGTCGCGCTATAGGATTTATAGCGCGATAGCACTGATACAAAAACAGGTCGGATGATTTTTTTATCGTCCTTAAAAAATGGCCTTCATTTCTTAGTGAATACCATTTTTGGCTTCATGTCTTACAGCACAATAAATAAATACATTGTCGGGCGACAATGCAATTATTTTATCACTGCTTTGTGAATAGGCCCTATTGTGATGGTAAGGGTAGATTTGATGGCTTTTTATAAAAGTTTGGGCCCGCCATTACCTGTCTATGATATGATGTAGAATCGGTGGGTTGGTCAGCGCACGGGTTCTTTTGCTCACAGGATGAAAAGAGAAAAATGAGGGACACGTGATTAGTGTTAAACTAGACAAAACATTGTGGTTGTCTAAAATGGTAAAAGTTGTAAAAATTGTAAAAAATGCTCCAATAAAATTTTTTAAATTCTGGATTTGGGGCTTGGAACCGCCTAAAGTAAAATAAAATAAAAACTACTTCATAAAAATTCTTAGAAGTGAAATTCTGTGGTGGTTGGTGGGCTGAAGGATGTAAAATAAAAAATGAAAATGAGGGGGTGGGTGATTAGCGCGCTCTTGCGCAGCCTGCTGTAAAGCAGGGATGGTGATGCTGCTTATGCAGTACTGCACAGTCTGCTGCCTGGCGAAGATAGTGTTGCTGGCTTGGCGGTATTCTTTATATTTATATGATATGATGTAGATAGCCTAATTGGTGAATGCCTTTTTGGGCTTCATCACCCATCTTCAACCCCAGTAATCTCACCAATCAGGTCTAGGGCCATGTGTAGAGACCAGGACAATTGTTTCTACCCAGACTATCTGGAATATTCCTTGATTAAGACAGGGGTATAAATACTCCTTCTCCCCAGAGTCATTATGGACTTGATATTCTTTGTGAAGGTTGTGTGCTGACATGGGATTGCAGAGCCCCTGTAAGGAAGAGCTGACAGGGAGTCAGCAAAAGGAAATTGAGGAGACCCAGTGCATGGGTCTGGAGCATCCAGTGGAGCTGAGGTCTGTGTGTGCAGTGTTGGCCGGAGCTGTTTGGAGTGAAGCAACAGCGGGAATTTAAAACTGCTAGCTAGTGGAGAGCAAGGCAGTGCTGCCTATACTACCAAGGACAATGGCACAAGTGGGAGCGTGTATCGGGGTTATCTTCCAGACGGAGGTCCCCACACCTAGGACTTTAGGTTGTTTCCCCACTTACCCAAGTTGGGTGAGTTTGTGTGTGTTTTATGTACTAGAAGTTTATGGAAACTTTTTCCAATAAATTCACATTTGTTCAACTCTGCAGTTCTGTCTAGTGTACTGATCCCTGGTGTAATTGTCCTGGTCTCTTGTGACACATGTGTTCTTACTAGTGAGTGAGGATAGAGGACTCCGAGGAGGAATATTTTTCTGAATATGGGTGTGCAAGGTCACCGGCAGAAGTACTTGTGAAAGAATGTTCAGACTCAGATATCAGGCCAAACATATCCCTCAGCAAAACAAGCAGAGGTGAATGCTGAAAGGACTCTATATCTTTTATTTCAAGACTTTGAGGAGGTTATAGGAGGAGGGATGGCTTAGGGAGTTTCCAGATATTGATGAAGATGATAAATGTGGTGTAAGTGGCGCACAAACTGCAGAAGCAGAGGAGGGAAGTAACTCTCATGGCTGGAGGAAGTGATGAAGATTTTAAAATGTGATCCTTGGTGCTACAACTATGGTGATGGAAGTAGCAGCAGTGAAGGTAATAATGATGGTCATAATTAGACATGTAAAAACTTGCCCAAGTTTGCTTGAACTACAGTATGTTAAAACATTAAATAAAACTGAAAAAAAATTCTGCAAACTTTTCAACCAAAAAGATTCAGTCAAAATTGACAATTTTACACTCTAATTCAAACGTTGTCATTTGTTTGATAGAATGTTCCATTTTTTTTTTATGACACTGAGACATACATAGAGAGACAGAGCAACTTATATTCCTTGTGGAGAGATACAGCACCTGCATAATAAGCTAAATATGTAAAGTAGCTAATTTAAATATGCAAATACAAAGTAGTACACCCCCACTGTTCTATCTCCCTCTCCAGCAAAAGCTGTATTTCATGGTCTGGATTTGTCACATCCAAGATGCACATTTTTTTTAGGCTTGTGAGACTTGGCAAATTATTTTGCGAAAATTTGACATTTTTAAATAATTATGAAAAACGTTTCTGAGCACAGTTTGCATCTCTATTCTCAGGTCATCATACAACCACACATTATATTATAATAGGACCAAGAAAAGATCAGAACTAGAATGATTTTGATTCAACTGTAAATGTGTTAAAACTGGGATAATTATTACTTCCACTGCACAGTTTTCAATCAAGGTGACTTTTAGATATTTGTTAAAATCATTTTTCCGTAGTCAACACATGACAAATGACTGTTAGGGATGTGCATCAAAGGTCACAAATTTATATTGTGTCGTTAACTTAAGAGCATCTGTATTAGTCCAGGTGACAAACAGCCATATTCTTGAAAATACATTCTAGATACACAAAATATATATTAGACCCCTTTATATAATATAAATATATAATAATGCATTATCTGAAACAGTTACAGCACTGCTTTATCCCATACAGGTGCAGATGTAGCAAGACTTAATGTTCACACTCTCCGGGGAACCCGCGGTATACTAACCATTGTATTCCTTGGCAGCAGGAAATCTCTCTGTAGGGGGTCCCATTTGGAAGAATGGACCACCTTAGCAGGCAGCCTCAACTTTTGCTGTCCCCGGAACAGCAGGGTTTTTCTTTTCAGGCTGCGGCTCCGGGGACAGTAAATCTAGCTGCATCTGTAAGCTCAGGCAGGCATTCACTTTCAATTACTCAAACATGGAACTTGGGCGCAGAGTGTAGATTTCCATTTCAAGTTTCAAATCAATTCTATTCACATCATAAAGTGTCTGTTTGCAAAAAAGAAAGTGAAGATTGAATGCACATAGTATTGGGAACAAGCTTCTGACAAATTTTAGGTAATATCTTCCCTGAAACGGTTTGATGTATTTTCTAATGTGGGGAGGATACAGTGCAGTATGTGTTGTAAATGAAGAGAAGACTTTAACATAACATTGCACAACCAAATACATCAGTATATTTACCTATATTAACAAAACCTCCTAATAGAGGTAAATGAGAATTGTAATCCTAATAGAGGTATATTAGTATTTTATCTGGTAGTGTTAGGCCTTGTGAACAGGTGTCTGCCGTGTCGTGGCTCGCAGGCTTACAACGCTTTGGCCAAAGGGTTAAACTAAATTACCCTTTTTCAATAGAATATATAAGTATTTTACTGTTTATTTTTGTCATGTTGGATGTAGCATTGGGCTTCTCTGTCGTCTGTTATTTACCTATATTGTCATCTCTATTACAGGAACAGCTATTTTTTTCACTGTGCTCAAACAAACAGGTTCATTAATGAAAGCAATTAGCAATGTCAATAAACTACCAAAAAGATCGTTGCATACACAATATGCCTCCTATTGAGTTTTATAATTGAAATTATCGATGAATATGAAACAATATCCTTTACAAAAGCAGCACTATCTTTTCAAATATTGCAAGACCGACTTCTGCTCATAATAACTGCAACAACATATGTTATGATACTCACATTTATATTGACCTAGTATTTAAGAAAAATAATTGTTCAACCATTCCCCAGTTCTAACGCACTACTGAATATGGTAGCACCTTAAAATGAAACAACCGTAGAAAAAAAAAAAATCAATAAATATGCTTATCACTAGTACTGTATCAAATAAATGACAAAGGTAAGTGGCACTGAACAAATTAGTGAGATATTGCAAAGAACTAAGAACACTTGCTCTTCATTAATGAACAAATCTGTAACATCTCGCTGATGACAGATTTACGAGAGAGAACTATTGCAGACTACCTTAGCTTTTCAAATGTTTGCCTGTGGATACAAATTATCTAGATGCGAGAAGAAAAGCTATTTTACTGAACAAACCTTTAATGCAGCATTTGAAGACGTCTGTAGTGAAAACATCTTGAGGGCAATCAAGTGCCGTTACTATTTAACATGTCAGTGTATCTCCTGATGAACCACTGATAAAATTACAGTTTAGTGTGTGCGCATTTACATCACTTTCCAAAGACATGCCATGAGTTTGCTTATCTGCTCTAGACATGAGTTTCTCCCTTCAAGGGTTGGAAATTGTAAAAATTATGAAATACTGTTAGTCTATTTGCATCATTGTATTTCCATATCTGATATACTGTACATAGTAAGGTGAATCAACTCAAGTAAAAAAATGCACGCCTAAATTCAACCTTGAACGTGTGTAATACTATAGAGCTACTGTATCTAGCGCACAATCCCTTTACAGAATATACAGTACTCTAACCAAAAATATAGTTTTCATTAAAACCAATATATGAAATCAGAGGAATAGTTTGTGTACTAATAATCTGGTGGATGAATGCTGGAATTCAAATTCAATTTTAAGCAGTTAAAATGGTGCTTTAAAAAATGAGAGGGAGAGAGAGCACACACACACATTAGGGACACATGCCTATGCTGAAAAAGGGAGCACATCTGAGCGATATGCTAATGGCTGTGCAAAGAATATTTAAATGAGTCCTATCCTACACTTTATAAAATAATTTTCATAATAACAATACAGAGTTCATAATAAGCCTAAGGCAGTACCTACTGACAGGAATGGTGTCAAACCCAATTGGACTAGAACCCACAACCACTGCTTTTCTAGGCCGCAGCTCAAGCAGTGCAACACTCTAGAGTATTACTGTCACATCCTACTTTTGAACTGCTCATACACGTAGCTAATCTAGCTCTTAGCGTATTTCACAGGTATTTCAGGTGTGCTCCACAAGGAACATTAAACAGTCATCCAGGAAGTGGAAGTGGTCTGCTTTTAAAAGAAGCCAGGGGGAGGGAGCTACTGCAGGTATATGCACTAATTTTTGTGCTACATGACAGATATGAACAAATGTATTTTTATATATAAAATGTATTACCAGGAAGTATTACATTGAGAGTTACCTATTGTTTTCAAGTGTGTCCTGGGCACCGAGTTATGATGACAGATACATGGTTACAAATACATGGTTACATTAGGTGAACAGGGTTATACATGATATATAAATACATTGCATGAACAATGGGAAAAGTGGGGAATGACCCCCAGAATACCTGAGGCTACTACCAAGGCTGTAAGTATATCAGTCCATAGAACAAGGAGAGAGGCACCACATCTTCATGAATTGTTGCTTTAAAAGCTACTAGAATATCATGCGTCTCTGGACTAAATCAGGGTGGGGGGCAGGGAAGCATATATGCACTGGTAGAAGTACGGAAAGGCACATCAAAAGAAATGCCTAAAGGTAAGTCACAATGTCCAGTATCCGTTGGCCTCACCTACACCCTGTGTCCCGCGATGAGGAAATAAGCCGGTCAGTACTCACAGTAAGGTGTGTAGTCTGCCGGTAGCGCTGATAGGTAAGCAGCGTGGTTCCAAACTGCTCGTGGTGTCGGTGTACACCAGCCGGAAATTGATGCAAGCGGAAGAAAAAACGAGTGACTTGGCGGTCACAGTTCCTCCAATCAACCAGGCGCATTGAAAAAGTAAAAAACTTTATTGAATCAAAGGATGAACATCAGCAGGAAAGATACTCTGACACGTTTTGTCCAAGAATGGACTTTATCAAAGAGTAAAATACCCTTGCAATGAGCCCATCTATATATAGGTGATGACATGGCATGATTGGTTAAAGTCTCGCAGGGATGGACCTCCCCTTCACCTGCAGATTATTTGCTGCTTGGTTTTCCAATGTAACTACAACAATGCAAAATGCTCAAAGAACTAGATTGGTCATCACTTGAGTCTAGGCGCAAAGTTCATCTTTCCTATTTCCTTGAAATAATTTCTGGGCAAACTAACCATCTATCTGAACAAGCTTCTCACCCTTACCACACACAGCACGTATCACCTGAGATATGACTCCAAAAGATTGTTAACGGTCCCAAGGTTCAACAAAGTATCCAGCTGCTCCGCCTTCTCTTACCGTGCACCCCACAACTGGAACAATCTACCTGTGACTTTCAAAGTCACAACCAGTCTAAGCTCTTTCAAAACTAAAGCTGTCTCACATTTTAATCTAGTCTGTAACTGTCACATACGTCTATAACAAATGTTATCTTTAACTGTTCATGCAATGGGAAGAAAAAACGAGTGACTCGGCGGTCACAGCTTCTCCAATCAACCAGGAGCATTGAAAAAGTAAAAAACTTTATTGAATCAAAGGATGAACATCAGCAGGAAAGATACTCTGACGCGTTTCATCCAAGAATGGACTTTATCAAAGATAAAATACCCTTGCAATGAGCCCATCTATATATAGGTGATGACATGGCATGATTGGTTAAAGTCTCGCAGGGATGGACCTCCCCCTTCACCTGCAGATTAATAAATAAATCATGATAATACCCGGTCATCAGATATATACAAGAGGTGCTTCATGCAACAAAAACATAATATCAACCACATATACAAAATATCTACAAAGAGAAAACAAAAGATGAGACAAAAAAGAAAAAAAGGGTAAAAAAATTATTTTAAAATCAATTGCTGAAATGTCATGTTAATAAATTAAATATAGTGATGTATTAACTATAAAGAAGATGTTGGTAAATAAATCATAATCTAAACAATATCATGTATAATAAAATATAAGAAAAAAGAAAATAGTTAATACATAGAAGAGTTGATAACCACCTGACCCAAAAATGGAAAGAGAGACAATGCGAAGCCAGATTATATCATATAGTTAAATGACATATTGCTGCATATAAGGAAATACACAACATATGATACATAAAACATATCATACCACATAATAAACACAATATAACTATATAATATAATACGCCCTGAACACTCCCCATAAACAGACCTATTATGTCAAGAAATGTTTAAGTTCCCATTCTTGATTAATGCCTGATGGATGGAGAGTATTCAGGGTATATATCCAATACATCTCTTGTTTGTTCAATGTATTTTCCCTATCACCACCCCTGGCGTGGCAAGGGATGTGTTCAATGGCTGAATAAGAGAAATTCTCTATTCCACCCCTCGAACACATAGAAAAATGTCTGGCCACAGGATGTGTTAGGTCTCTCCTTTTTATCAAACGGACATGTTCTGCAATACGCTTTTTTAATGGTCTCATAGTGCGTCCGATATATTTCTTATCACATCCACAATTTAAAAGATATATAACAAAACTGGTATTACAGTTCAAAAATGTCTTTATGTAATACTTATTTTTGTTCTGATTATAGACTATGACTTTAGTGGTATTGACATATTTACACATGGAGCAATTACCACAGGCAAAAAAACCTTTTGGTATTCCTCGTATCTGTGAATAATCATAGCGGGAATCAAACAAGCTGGGTGATAAATGAGAAGCAAGTGTTTTGGCCTTACGGTAAATAATTCTCGGCCCACCTCTAACAAATTCAAAAATGTCTTTATCTAAAGATAATGTTTGCCAATGTTTGTAGACTATATCACATATTAACCGTGATTGCCGATTATAAGTTGTAATAAACAATGGACTTACATTATTATCATTAGAAAAAGATATGATGTTATCTTTACGACTCCATGGTTTCTTCTTTTTAATAAGTGTTTTTCAATCAATGGAGTTCGCATGATGAAATGCAGATTGAATGTCAATATTGCTATAACCTCTAGCTATAAATCTCTCAGATAGTTCCCTTGACTGCTGAAGGAAACTATCATTATCAGAACATAATCTCTTAAGCCTGATAAACTGTGCTTTAGGAATACTTTTGACAAGTGAACGTGGATGGCAACTCTGAGCACAAAGTAGTGTATTTCTTGAATTGGGTTTTCTGAAAATATCCGTTTGAATGGTCATATCATTATCAATGTACAGGAGTAAGTCTAGATAGTTTATATGATTTATATTATGCTCATATGTGAACCTAATATTAAGATCATTATTATTTAGTGTATCAATAAAGGATATAAGCGATGCTTCATCACCATCCCACACCATTATGAGATCATCAATATATCTCTTAAAGAATATTATGTTAGTATGAAATAAATTATTACTGTGATAAATGTGTTGTGCCTTCCATAAACCCATAAATAAATTTGCATATGAAAGTGCAAAACTCGTGCCCATTGCAGTGCCTAACTTTTGTAAATAAGAATCAAATAAAAAATAAATGTGAGTTAATAAAAAAGTGATAGATTCTAAAAGAAAAGTGCAATGTGAAACAGAAAATTCTGATAAATCCAAAAAATGACTTGTGGCCGAAAGCCCGTGATCGTGATGTATGATTGAATATAGTGAGATCACATCTAGTGTGACCCACCTATATTCTTTTTTCCAGACCACGTCCTGTAGATTTACCATGAGATCCGCCGAGTCTTTAATAAATGACGATAGACGGAAGACCAATGGTTGTAGAAAGCTGTCCACATACCGCGATAACCCATCTCCCAAAGATCCAATGCTCGCTACTATAAGGCAACCTGGAGGGTCCACCAGCGATTTATGGATCTTTGGGAGCTGGTGGAATACCGGAATCATGAGATGTGGACAGCTCAAGAAATCACATTCTTTTTTGTTAATAACACACAGAATTTTACCCAAATCAATCAATTCATTAAGTTGAAAAATAAATTTGGAAGTTGGATCTCCTCTAAGGAGCTGATAGTTGGTTCTATCACCCAATTGTCTGAGTGCCTCACGTTTATATTGTTCAGTAGATAATATCACAAGGGCACCGCTCTTATCTGCATTTTTTAACACAATATCATGCCTTTTCTTCGGATGATCTAATTGTTGAATCTCTGTATATGTCAGATTATTAGAATGTACTTGAGATTGGGATAATCCCTGAGCCAATAATCGTAAATCTCCTTCAACTAGTCTTTCAAACATGGTGATAAAGGGACCCCTGTTGTAATTGGGGAAAAATGTTGACTTCCTCTTAAGACCTGAATTATGGTTACCAAAAAATGGTTGTGAAAATGTATTAAGCTGTTCACCCTGTAGTTCTAATCATGCATTTATATCTGACAATACACAAGTTTCCTCAAAATTGAATTTAGAATTATCAACCTGTACATCAGTATCTGTTAAGCAATCATTTACAGTGCTAAACACCTCCATATCAGGAGGATTAACATTAGGCTCCAATGTGTCAAAAAGTCCCCTTGTAGAGAAAAACTTTTTAAGAGTTAACTTCCGTGTAAACGTTTGGAGGTCAATGACCGTTTGAAACGCCCTTTCTGACCAGCGGGCTCAGGGAGGATTTGTTCCTATAAAATGCACCTAGTTTGGCATAGGTTTCAGATGTCAGGGTATCAATGTGCAACCCAAATGTTAAATGGGAGTCAAATCATATGCCCAGATATTTGAAACTAGTGCAGGGGCTAGGATAGTATTTGAGTTGGTTCTGATCTATGGAATCGGTCACATGGTACTACAACCAATTAGTTTGGGGGTGTACCATGTGATGCATATATCTCCCAAGCCAATTAGTTGGAGTAACATGAGATTGCAGCCATTTTTTTTTAGTGACATAATCTTAAAGGCAGGGAAGCATAGCCTTCCTGATTGGCTTGCTTCCCTCCCTTTTGATGACAACACATCCTTTAAAAATATATGGGTTTTTTTAAATCTGTGACATTGTACACCTGCCAATCGGATTGGAGGTGTACCATTTGACACACAAATGTGATGTCGTAGGCCTTATATAAGGCCTATCCCATCTTATGTGATGCCAAGAAGCCGATGGGACAACATCTACCCCATTGGATTACAACTAAAGAAGACTGAAGAAAGAAGAAAAGAATGAAGAACTCACTGGGGAGACATCTCTTCAATCAAGATTTGATCACGAACTTCTTCGCATCGGCTGTTGAGGATCATTGCATCGAGTAGATGTAGGGGCTCATGGGGGTCTCCCCTCCGGGTTCCGGTATCAATCCTTTGCAGAAACTAAAATAAACTGCTTTTATCCATCTTGCAATATCTTTAGCGCCAGGCGGTAGCTGGCGAGAAAATATTTCAAGTTTTTTTAAGTACTATATGCTTATCACTGCTTAGTGAGCAGCAGTTTCTGGCCAAAAAAATTGCGATTTCAGGCATTTTTTGGCTTATCGTACAGCTTTTTTTGGCAGAGTGTTATGATCACGGTTACCCAAATGTTCCCGGACTTGAATATTTGTTATTACTTGTACATTGTTTGATATGACCAAATCCAATATTGCCCCCCTCCTTGTTAGTTCCTCAATAATTTGGGTCATGTCACTGTCTTTAAGCACCCCAAAAACCTTCCTTTAATTGTGATCTATCTCACAGATATTTGGTGGTTTATAGCATATCCCTATAAACATGTTCTTTCTACTTTTATCTCCACTGCTAATTTCTATGCACAAGGTTTCTACATTTTTATCATTCCCTTCATAAACATCTACCCTTATAATAGGTTTTGATCCGGTTTAACATATAAACATACTCCACCTCCTCTTATATTTGCTTTGAAAAAGGGAATAACCCTCTAAATTAACTGCCCAGTCAGGAGTTTGATCACATCATGTTCCAGTAATGCCTATGATATCATACTGCTCCCTTGTAGCTACAGCTTAACCCCATTATAGCGCGGTCCCCGGGGTCCACCCGAGACCACCGCATTAATAACGGGGTTGCGAAAAAACAAAATGGCCGCCGCAATTTTTTTTTCAAATGGCCGCCGCATCAGTGCTACCGCGCCCGCCGGAGGGAAAGCTGAGAACTCTCCCAGCGTTCCCAGACCCGGTGGGGCAGCGGCAACCGCACAAATCTCTTACCTGGCATTTGGCAGCTCTGCTCCCGGTGTCTGTCAAGTGTTCGGAATGCCCAGCATATCACTGCTGTGTTACGATGGCACTGCGCATGTGCATGGGATCGGGTTTCAAAGAAGAGACTGTGGCGTCCCTGCTTTGTTTACATGAGCTATGTGCAATGCTCTCCACATCCAGACACATGCGCTGTTCATGGCTATGACTAAACCCTACACAGACTGTATGGGCGGACAGTGTGTGTGTTAGTGTGTGTGTCAGTGTGTAAGTGTATTAGTGTAAGGGTGTGTGTCACTGTGTGTGTGTTTAAGTGTGTGTAAGTGTGTTAGTGTAAGGGTGTGTTTTAGTGTGTGTAAGTGTGTTAGTGTAAGGGTGTGTGTCAGTGTGTGTAAGTGTGTTAGTGTAAGGGTGTGTTTAAGTGTGTGTAAGTGTGCTAGTGTAAGGGTGTGTGTCAGTGTGTGTGAGTGTGTTAGTGTAAGGGTGTGTGTTTACGTGTCTTAGTGTAAGGGTGTGTTTAAGTGTGTGTAAGTGTGTTAGTGTAAGGGTGTGTGTCAGTGTGTGTGTGTTTAAGTGTGTGTAAGTGTGTTAGTGTAAGGGTGTGTTTAAGTGTGTGTAAGTGTGTTAGTGTAAGGTTGTGTGTCAGTGTGTGTGTGTAAGTGCGTAAGTGTGTTAGTGTAAGGGTGGGTTTAAGTGTGTGTAAGTGTGTAAGTGTAAGGGTGTGTTTAAGTGTGTGTAAGTGTGTTAGTGTAAGGGTGTGTGTCAGTGTGTGTGTGTGTGTGTGTTTAAGTGTGTGTAAGTGTGTTAGTGTAAGGGTGTGTTTAAGTGTGTGTAAGTGTGTTAGTGTAAGGGTGTGTTTAAGTGTGTGTAAGTGTGTTAGTGTAAGGGTGTGTGTCAGTGTGTGTGTGTTTAAGTTGTGTAAGTGTGTTAGTGTAAGGGTGTGTTTAAGTCTGTGTAAGTGTGTTAGTGTAAGGGTGTGTTTAAGTGTGTATGTGTGTGTGTGTGTGTCAGTGTGTGTGTGTTTCAGTGTGTGTAATTGTGTTAGTGTAAGGGTGTGTTTAAGTGTGAGTAAGTGTGTTAGTGTAAGGGTGTGTTTAAGTGTGTGTAAGTGTGTTAGTGTAAGGGTGTGTGTCAGTGTCATTGTGTGTGTGTGTGTCAGTGTGTGTGTGTGTGTGTGTGTGTGTGTGTGTGACAGTGTGTCGGTGTGTTTAAAACCTCAGCACTAGAATAAAAAATACAGAAAATGCACAATTGTACAGTATTAACACTTTTATTGATGCATTCTACAATAAAGTACTGTATTTAAAACACCAATTATCGTGTTATTCATTTCTCATAAATACTGTAAATAAAGTACTGAACGTTAAATAACTTTTTGCTCAACACACAAAAACGCATACAGTATCCACTGTAGATACAGCACATACTGAACTCGCAGCTGCTTTTATACAGTACATGTAACATTCCAGTTACTGTACATTGCTGTTTGAACATTAACAATGGGGCTGTAATTCCTAATTAAAGTGAAAACAGTGTAATGCACTTTTTGTTCATGTAACAACTGTACAACAAAAAACATACAGTACTGTACATAATAAAAACAGCTTGAGATTACACTTTAAAAAAACTATCGAGGGTTGTTTGTTTCAGTGCATCTCTTTTCTTCTTTTTGACGATTTCAATGATTCTTTTTAATTGCAAGATTGTAATTGAATCGATGTTTTCTGTCTCTAGAAATGTAAGTCCTGTTTGTAATCCTACGAGCGCCTCTGTGATCTTTGGTGGCGGCTCTGGTTCCTCGTTCTCATCGTCTTCAGTAGTATCCAAATCAGTATTTACACTGCTAAGGCTTTGAATGATTTCTGAGTCCGTCACATGTTCATGAGTGGGACAGCTACTGTCCCCATCGACCCAAGAGTCAATTGTAGCCCCACTTTCCGTATCAAGGAACGGTTCCAGTACTCGTTCTGCATTGGCCATTTCCTGTTCTGTGAGGCCTTCATTAACATCGTTTGCAAATAACAGATTGGCGGCGGTGACTACTTCCTCCGTAAACCCCTCAAAGTCAGCATCGTCTTCACTGTCACTGGCGACTTCAACGTTAGCCGGTACCGGACGTGCACCTGTTATGTTTCGCCAACATTTTGAAATGCACATTTGTGTGACCGCTTCCCATGCTTCGCCACCAATATAAAAAACTTATTTTAGATTCATTTTCTTTAAAAATGATGTAGCTGAATCATCACTTGTGATTATTCGATGTATCAGCGTTTTCCGAAAGTTCATCTTAAAGGTTGCAATAATGCCTTGATCCAGTGGCTGTATTTTGGATGTCGTGTTCTTGGGCAAGTAGCTGACCCTTATTTTTCCATAGGAAACAGAAAAGAGAACCCCCGCAGCTGTCTAGATGTATTGGATCCTTAATATGAACACAATGGGGGCTATGCACTAAGCAGTGATAAGTCGTTATAAGAGCGCAAAGTGCTTTTAGAACGTGAAGTTCCGCCGAGCGCTATGCACTAAGCCGCGCAAACAGGCACTTTGCGCTCTAAAACGGGCTTTTTCTTGACATTTTTTCAAAGTCCAACTTTGCTCATACGATCAGCTGTTTGCGCTGAATCCTGCCCTTTGCGGGATTCACTAAGCAACGCAAACTGATCGTACGTGAAAGTTGCGCTGAATAAAGCTCACCAGCTAAAGGCTGGTGATAAAAAAAGCTGGAGTTAAATTTTTTTATTTGTTTACCTTTTTGCAGGCGCAAAACCAATACAACAGGCCGGCGGGTGTCCCCGGCTGACCCCGCAGGGGTCCCCGAGGGAGGCCGGGGGTCGCGCGGGTGTCCCCGGCTGACCCTGCGGCTGTCCCGGGGTCCCCGCGGGAGTCCCGGGATACCCGCGGGCCTGCTGTACCAATATTGTGCCAACAAAAATACTAAACAATATTTCTAACTAAATACACCCCCCTAACACATACAGTACAATAATGTGCAAAATAACTATTATCCAGATATGGATAATAGATTATTTGCCCATTATTAAACACTGCATTAGCATACCTAAATAAAGTCAATAAAAACAGCAGCCAGCTAATCCAATGAATACAAGCAGTAACAACATCAACAATTATTTAATTAAACCATTAACCAATGAAACCAATTAATTTCTAAACCAACTCAAAATGAATAGTAACACTAACCAATCAAACCAATTAATTACAACAACATTAATGAATGTAAACATTAAAAGACAAATAAATACATTCAAACAATCTCTGAAAGAACCATAAAACGCATTAGCCAACATAATACAACATTAACTACAAACGAACACCAATCGTAAACATTTTATTACATTAAGCAGGAAAAATACAAACAATTACATCCACATAAGAAACTGACATTAAAAAAACCAACAGCAATACCAAGCCAGAAATGCCCCCCAAAATATTGTAATAATAATGTATTAATCTGTACCCTAAAGTGGTACAGATTAATGTATTATCAGTCAATGTGCCTCCTCCAAAAAATCAACAATCACATCCAATGAAAAAACCTGTAAAAAAAGACATTTACAAACATTCTATATATTACTTACCATTAGAAGTGGTGGCCCTCCGACTCCCGGGGTAACAAGAAGCTCACGTACCTTGAAGGCCTCCAACAGCATCCGATGCCATCCGCCATGAGATCCGGATCAGATACCCCAATCTTCTTTTTTCTTTCTTTAATCACCTTCTTCTATCTTCATCTGTCACAATTTCTTGATCTTCTTTATCTTCATTCTTCATCTATCAATCCAAAATACCCCATGTTAAATCCCAGCCGATGCTGTCTCGTCGGCTTCTTGGGCTCAAATGAGGCGTGACGGCCTTAAATAGGGCTTGTGACGTCACATTTAGCCTCAAAATGGTTAACAGCCACCTGATTGGCTGGTAAAACCATGTTCCGACTTAAAAATTTTTTTTTTGACATGACGTCACTTAAAGGGAATGATGCCAGCCAATCAGAATGGCTGTGCTTCATTTGCCTTTAAGATGACGTCACAAAATCCAAGATGGCCGGCGTCACATGGTATTTCAGCCAATCAGAGTGTGGAATTGGTTCCCAAAATCTGATTGGCTGAAATACCATGTGACGCCGGCTTCGTGACGTCATCTTAATTGGCAAATGAAGCACAGCCATTCTGATTGGCTGGCATCATTCCCTTTAAGTGACGTCATGTCAAAAAAAAAGCTGTGTGTGCTGTGCACGCGCATAGTAAGTGAAACTTCTTTGACTTTTGTCACAGAAATTGTATTTGTATTGGTGATGTTTTAATTAAAAATCAAAATACAATTTCATTGACAAAACGCAAATAAATTTGACTTATAATGCGCGTGCTCGGCACACATCCCCTGTATTAGCTATTTGCACTAAGTGTGAATTCCTTGTGTGTGTGTGTCAGTCAGTGTGTGTGTATGGGTGTGTGTGTATATGTGTGACACACACTGACTGACACACATATACACACACACCCATACACACACTGACTGACACACACACAGACACACACACACACAGACACACACACAGACACACACACACTGACACACACTGACTGACACACACACACACAAACACACTGACACACACACACACACACACACACACTGACACACACACACACACACACAGACACACACACACACACACACACACACTGACACACACACTGACACACACACTGACACACACACAGACACACACACTGACTGACACACACACACACACACACACACACACACACTGACTGACTGAAACACATACACTGACTGACACACACACACACTGACTGAAACACATATACACACACACCCGTACACACACTGACTGAATGTGTGTCAGTCAGTGTATGTGTGTCAGTCAGTCAGTCAGTCAGTCAGTGTGTGTGTGTGTATGTGTGTCAGTCAGTGTGTGTGTGTGTGTGTGTGTGTCAGTCAGTGTGTGTGTGTCCTGCTGCAGCCAGGGGCGGGGAGTAACATTGCGCACCACCTCTCTTCCCCCCCCTTATGCAAATTCTGCACACACACACCCCCCACGCAAATTCTGCACCCCCCCGCACGCAAATTCTGCACACTCCCCCCCCGCACGCAAATTCTGCACCCTCCCCCCCCGCGGGGTACATGCGCCCGGCACGGGCATGAGTGACCGAGCCCCTGTGTCGCCCAGGTTTGCGCCGTGTGCGACCGCTTCCTGTGGGCACAGTGGGCCCGCGAACGCCCGCGTCAGTGGAGGGCTGAATGGTGCCACTGCCAATGGGCGTTAGGAGCGTGTGGGGGGAACGACGCCGCTTCTGCGTGGCAGCAGGCACGGAACAGCGGGCGGGGAACAGTTAGGCCGTTAAGAGCGGCGGCTATTGCCAGCATATGTCAGCAGCCGGGTGTGTGTGTGGGGGGGGGTGCGGCGGCGATTAGGGGGGGTGTGGGGTTGCAGCGGTGATTAGGAGCATGTGACAGGGGATGTGTGAGCGGAGCGGCGTCCATTACGTGACGTCACTTCCGTTTCACATTTCGCCCCCCATCTATCCAGTTTTGTCCCATCAGGACTAGGTGCCACGAAAGAAGTTTCACTTCAAACATTGATGTCGGAACATGGTTTTAACAGCCAATCAGGTGGCTGTTAACCATTTTGAGGCTAAATGTGACGTCACAAGCCCATAACGGGGCCTGTATCTCCTGAAGTATGGGGTCCTTGGTCCTGAAACCAATGCGGTTCAGCTCGGGAGACCCCCTGCTCATATACACTATAATTAAAATGTATTTATTTATTGTACGATCGCCTGTAACAGCCTTGCATGGAGATGGCAAATCTCCATGCAAATGTTACAAGCGGCTTTTTTTTCTATCAGCTAGCTTACGGGAACTTTAAGTGCGATAGCAGGAGGGAAATACATTGCACGCGCGATAAGCCAGTTTTGGGCACGTCCGATAAAAAATGGGCTGAGGGCCTTAGTGAATCGCGCCGCCGGCTTCATTTTTTATCGGATATGCTATTTTTTTTCAGGCTGGCGCGAAAGCTCGGAGCTTAGTGCATAGCCCCCTGAATGTGGTGTTCTGGATCAATGAAGGTATGACTGCAAAGTATCCTCTACTAATGTATGCTGCAGTTTGGTCGGTGGGTATGGTGAATCACTGTCCAGATTAACCAAAGCACCCTATTTTGTAACAGTATGTGCCAGTATATACAAACCCTATTAAGCAAAATGTACAGCACTCTAGCATATAAAAGGGACCCTAGCCAGGTCTGCCAAAAAACAGTGAGGTAGTATAACTGGCTAAATTAATGGGATCCTGACCATTAATGTAGCTGGGTTACTGTGAGTAGGGAGGGGGGTTACTGTTTGAGCAGGAAGGGGGGTTACTGTTTGAGCAGGGAGGATATTTTTAGCAGGAGGGTACTGTGAGCAGGGGGGGATACTGTGAGAGAGGGGGGGGATACTGTAAGCAGGGGGGGTACTGTGTGAGCAGGGGTGTACTTTGAGCAAGGGGGGCTGTGAGCAGGGGGGGGATGTTTTGTCCCAATTTTGCCCAACCACCCCCAAAAAAAACAATAAAAAATAAAAATAATTTTTACATTGTTTTAAAAATAATTTTAAAAAAACGGGAGCCACGTGAAAACCGCGTTATAACCGAATTCGCATTATAACGGGTCGTGCTATAACGGGGTTAAGCTTTATTAATTCAAGACCCCCCATTTAATCTGTCAGGATTCTTGCATTAGCAAGCATACATTTAAGGAACATATACAGACCAGCGCCCAAAAAGAATCCAAAGTCCCAAATAGAGTCCAAACAGATGGAAGGGAAGATAATCCAAATGCTCCAATCACTGTAAAATCTCCAATCTGGGGGTCCGTGACATAGGGACAGAAACAAAGAAAAATAATAGTGTAATACGTAATGTTAAAATGGGACAAACAACATGAAACACTTAAAAGAAGACAAACATAAAACAATCAAGCTGAAAGAAAAATAACTATTGAGGAAGTGACGTCAGTCACGAAACACGTAGGGTCAAAGGACACGGTGCCTTGGAGTTACACTGGTTGTGAGAAGTGTCAGTCAAGTGAAGCAGGAAGCAGCATCATTGAAGCTGCAGTGCTGGCAAGCAGGAGAGTGTGGAGTTCCCTTACTCGGCAGCTATCTTGGAGTGTGTTTTGAAGCTAGAAGGAAAGATACTACACAGGGAGCCCCTGAGGACACCCACTGCTGCAGGCATCTGCCCCACTTGGTTACACATGCTTGTTATTCCAGTCCTGCTGTACGTAGGGTTTTGGGTTTTAACCCATTCATGACCCGCTGCAACAGGCTCCGTTTGTTTTATTAAATAGTTATTTTTCTTTCAGCTTGATTGTTTTATGTTTGTCTTCTGTTAAGTGTTTCATGTTGTTTGTCCCATTTTAACATTACGTATTACACTTATTTTTCTTTGTTTCTGTCCCTATGTCACGGACCCCCGGATTGGAGATTTTACAGTGATTGGAGCATTTGGATTATCTTCCCTTCCATCTGTTTGGACTCTATTAGGGACTTTGGATTCTTTTTGGGCGCTGGTCTGTATACAGTGGCGACAGCCTTTATTCTAACTCGGCTAGCTCCGCGAATTTCAGATTATTCCGGTTATGTGCGGTTTTGTGTCGTTTTCGTCCGGAGTGTATTGCGTTATTTTCGCGCCCGTGATTTAAGCATTTTATTCCCGCTGTCTGCAATTCTGCAATACCGTGTAAAAACTCATGGGGGCGTTTGCGAGCTGTTGTCTTTTAAGTCTAATACCTTCACGGTTCAACCTACTATACGTCAGTACACAGTCTGTGCGTGCGTGTGCGCACAGTAATATTAAAATTGCATATTTAATTATTTTAAAGTACTGTACATGCATTTGCGTCCTGTGCTGCTGTACGGTATTGTACTGTATGTCTCATTTGGAAATTGTTGAAATGCATAGTACAGTACTGTAGCAGTCTAAAGGGAACCCTCGCTACTGACAATGTTTGAGTAGCCCTTTTGGCAATATTGTATCTCCTTTCGCATGTCAGTGCTACACACTGTATCAAACATTTGGAAACCATACACTGTATCATTCCATATACTGTACTTGCCTGCCCGGTTAGAGGGTATAGAGCTACATTAGCCTAGAATTTATTTGGGATACATACTCCCTTTTGGTCTACCCTTCTACCCTTCCTCCACCTTCTTTTATTTTTAATTCGCCGCTAACATAGGGTTTGGGTTCCAGGTTTCTGCTCATTCTGACTTAGCCACGCTGGTTTGAAACGGCTTTCTCCGCCATTACGGTCAATGATAGGACCTTCCTCGTCGGTGTGACACTTTCTCGTCACCATTACTGCTCGGACCCTGTTGGGGTCAAGTGAGAGGGTTCCTAACATCTGGGGGCAAAATGAATTTTATTTCTAGGTGCTCTAGAACAGAAGTTCCCACGCCAATTGGCCGTGAACTTGACCAAGGCCCTAAGTAGTTCCCACGCCAATTGCGCGAATATAATTTAAAATAATCCATTCTGTGGGTCTGAGCGGGTTGAAATTCACCTAGTCGTCATGCGGAAGGACCCTTGCCATTGTGGCAAAATATCAGCCTTCCACGACCCCCGGAACCGGAGATACCAAAAGACAGTTTAAAAGCATATTACCAAAGTGGCTTTTTTTCTGCCATGGAAGTCAATGGCAGAAACCTAAACTTTAACATTACCCTGACTCCGTTCTGTTGCCACGAGAGGGTCGCAATTTGCCATGCAATCCTGCCACAACTAGCAATCCTGCCATGCAATCCTGCCACAATCCTGACTACATGGTGACCGAATCTGAGCCCTCTAGGTTGAAAAGAACCGGATTTGTGGGTTCCAGGTTTCTGCTCATTCTGACTTAGCCGTTTCAAAGCTTTCTCCGCCATTACGCTCAATGATAGGACCCTCCTCGCCGGCGTGACCCTTTCTTGCCGCCATTACTGGTCGGACCCTGTTGGGGTGAAGTGAGGGGGTTCCTAACATCTAGGGTCAAAATGAATTTTATCTCTAGGTGCCCTAGAACAGAAGTTCCCACGCCAATTGCCCTAGTTCCCACGCCAATTGCCCTAGTTCCCACGCCAATTGCACGATAAGGCAGTAAAAAAACAGTGCAGCAAGCCTCGACATTTGTTACTCTGTCAAAGGAGCAAATGGAAACAATGTGAGACAAATCAACATGTCCTTCTACTGTTTGTTTTTGGTGCATTGGGCACAGGGAGTTAAAGTGACTCGCTTTTTATGTACTGCATTTGGGGGTTGAATTTGGGGGTTTATTCATCAAATTATTATGATGAATTGCCTTTTGAAATTACAGTGCTGTTAACTATTTCAGCCACACACCTCCAGAGTCATTCATTTTATGCAGTTGCAGTACTTTAGTCATTGTGTTTTTAATCCCTCCCTAGGCAAGCGTCAATCGGCTGAGTCACCCTATCCTACCAACCCCCTCTCTCCACTGGGTCGTTAATCTTCTTCATATTGCCATTGTGTTCTTAATCCGCCCATAGCCATGCTACAAAGACTCAGTATGCCTGCATCTAATCACACCATCCCCCCCAACCCTTAGAGGCCTGTTTTGTTAACGGTAACGCTTTGGAAAATCCCCTCTCGAATTTGAAATGTAAATCTGATGTGCATCTGAATTGAGAGTAAACTGATATTTCATCAGGGAAAAAAAATACAAAGATAAAAATCATCATGAATAATACATACAGTACTGCAGCCTTTATTAAATTCTTCTGGCAGATTGAAATCGAAGAAACATTTACAAAACATTCTTATTCATTGGTGCACTGTAGGGGTGGTTGTCAATGATTATGATTCGCAGGAAAGTGAATAAATATTTATTTTATTTTATCAGGAACCAATAAATACAAATATAAAAATAATCAGGAATAATACATTATGCAGTCTTTATTAAGTTCTTTTGGTAGCTTGAAATTGGATAACCATTTGGAAAACATTTGTAAAACATGGGGAAACATGAGTAATGCACATTTATAAGAATATTATGTAATACTATATACAGAACTGTAATATACTGTATAATATATATACTATATACTATATAGTAATATTATTTTTTCCGTCTTTATCTTTTCCTCATTCTGTCTGCAGTACAGTAGTTCATTGAGAGAGGAGAGGTTTTGTGTACATCATAACTGCTGTTTATATACTGTACATTTGACTGTACCAGCAGATTTGACTGGGCACAACACCCCCACCTCCCCCTAGGCCACCCTTTTTCCTGAAACGACAAGAAAACAAAAAATTAGTGCAGTTACTGGACTGTATGTGCGTACTGTACTGTATTATGGCATTGTGTGATGTGTAGAACTACTGTAGGTGGCTGGTGCAGCTTTCTCTGGAAAGAAAAAAATGGAGCAGTTAGTAGGCAGTTACTGTAGTACTGTCAAACTAGTCCACTGTATACTATAACTACTGTATACTCTGACTACTGTTAAATTCTATGTACTGTACTGTAACCTGATGGCTGGTGCTGCTCTCTCTATAAAGAAAAAACTAACTACTGTATACTCTTACTATCTGGAAAGAAAAAATGTGTGCCATACTTACCTGTATCATACTGTACTTACAATACTACAGCACAGTACTACTTTCCTGATGCTTACCCATTACGCGCGATGACAATGGGCAACACAGTGGCAATATGGTCTATATATTTATTGCAGCGTTCCACGGTGAGTACATCGTTCCAAAAACTCATTATGCCTTTCAACAACTCGTCCTTTTTGGAGGGTTTCGCCACTTTCCGGATATGGTCCTTCAGCTGATGCCAGACCATTTTGATCGGATTGAAGTCTGGCGATCTGTCATTGGAAATAAAGGACAATTGGTTTAAGAGCTAAAAACAGTGGGGAACAAAAATGGGACACGGTCTACTGCACTTACTCCGCTGGCGTCTTGACCCAGTTGATGCCGCGCTCAAGGATATGCGCCGTTGACGCGGTGTGCTTGGGATCGTTGTCCTGGTAGAGCGGTGACCATTGGGAACTCGCGTGTGATGTATTGCACTATCTCGGGCACAATGTTGTCTTGGAAGAAAGCTTTATTCATGATTCCTATAGCAAGAAAAGAAAAGTGCTCAAAAAACTGTACAATAGTACAGTACAGTGCATACGGTAAGGCAACACTAGTCAAGTACAGTGCATTAGGCGACATTATATTTGATAAATTTTACCTTCAAAGATGACAATGAATCCCGGTCCATGCCTAGAGATGGCAACCCACACATGCAGCTTCACAGGGTGTTTTGGCCGCGGCTTCAAAGATATGCGGCCTTTTTTGTGGAACGCAAACCTTGCAAATCTCTCCAGCGACACAGTAGACTCATCAGTGAAGATGCAATCCTGGATAGTCTCCCCACTGTCGATCCATGCCTGGGCCTGGACCACTCTTTTGATTTTGTTTGCGTCCCGTATCATGGGGTACGCTCTGTAATGACAAGGAATATTTTTTTTTAGCGGCACAGTGCAGTACAGTTTTCTAAACAACACTTTTACCTCCTGTACTGTCCAGTACTAACCTCACATGTCCATATTTCCATCCAATGCTGCGTCTCATCTTCTTTATGCTGGTCTCGAATACAGTCAGATTGTGCTTTTCCTGCAGAGTGTTTTTAACCCTTAATGCACTCCTCTCATAATTCTCCTCACTTATTTTGTCCACCAGAAGAGTTGTCTCTCTACAATGTAAAGAAAATATATTGTTTTATTAATATGCAGCAATATAAAATGTATATAAATATAATGTTGTAATATACAGTAAATATAAATATACAAAAAATGTATACTGTTGTACTATAAATATAAATAGACAACATATATATACTGTTGTACTATAAATATAAATATACATAATAAATATACTGTTGTAATATAAATATAAATATACATCCTATATATACCGTTGTAAGATAAATAGAAATATACAAAAAATGTATATTGCTGTACTATAAATATAAATAGACAAAATTTGTTGTAATATAAATCAACAGAAATAACAAAAGTATTACAGTAGATACAGAACTGTCCTGTAGATGTACTGTACTGTATGAACAGTACAGTACGTACAGTTTTCTATATTTTTTTTTGTTACGTTT
This sequence comes from Ascaphus truei, assembly GCF_040206685.1. NCBI lineage: Eukaryota > Metazoa > Chordata > Amphibia > Anura > Ascaphidae > Ascaphus > Ascaphus truei. The sequence goes on along the minus strand of NC_134484.1, from coordinate 191,283,125 downwards.
TATAAATATACTTACGCGTTAGTTACCCTTGGTGCCCTTTTGTGGTCTCTGTTTTTTCCGTATGCATGATAGCACACGGTGGTTAATGGCACAACGAGGTCAGAAGTAGCTAACCAGCGCTGGATAGCAGCAATTCGGTGTCCGCTCGTGTACATCTCCTTAATTCGCATGCTGAGATCCTTTGAAATCTTTTTAACAGGCATTGCTGCGAGTAGAAAGAAATACAAACACAAGAATGTATATTCGATGTTTAGTCGATGTGTATTCTATGTGCAGTCAATACACAAAATGGATGGTGTATTTATACGGTAATGACTCACATTAGAGTACGCCCACTTTCAACACCTGTACCTGGTCACCATGCATAAAAGGTTACACACTTTGCATAGCCCAACACTCGATGATCTTTATCTGAACTTGCCCTTGTCCAGATACTGCATTGTGCCACCTGCTTCCATGGAGCAACCCCGATTCTATGGACGCAAGAACCCACTCACCTCTGCCGTGCCTGTCAAGCTGAAAAAGCGAAAGGCGGTTGCAGTTTCCACGCCAAGGGCAAAGCGGCAGGCTAAGGCCAATAAAGAAAACCTTCTGCTGACCCCAAAAGTTAAGGGTTTTCTTAGACGTAAGCCTCATTATGTGAAGAAGATATACGGTGATGTACTCTCGACACAAAACGATTGGCAGCCAACCCATCGAATCCGCAGACCACTTCCTCCCATATGCTTCGACGACTCTGCTGTAGCTGTCCCCGAAATCTTCAGCCCATCTTCTCCGGTTCCATCTGACGACGCTGCCGAATCTGAAATCCACGGGTCACTGTCTCCTTTGCTCTTGGATGACTCTTCTTCTCGCCCGGAAATCCAAAGGTCACTTTCTCCATCCCTCTTCGACGACGCTGCCGCTTCTCCTCTACGGGTATCCACAGGTCACCTCCTCCACTCTCCATCGATGCCGCTTCTGTCCATAGAACCCCATCTCATCCTCCGTTGCACCCATCCCCCCAGATGTCCAGACGCCATGCACAAGAAGCAGCTCGTTAGACCGGATGCTGAAAGGGATAAGTGTGGATCTCCCTGGGAATTCTATTGTGCTAGCAAAGATAGATCTGCTTCTGGAGACCATGCTAAATGTGGAGCAATGGATGCTACAAATGGAACAACGGATGGATCGACGGATGGAGAAGATAGAGGCTGACATAGCGGGCATACATTATTTGCTCAGTGCTAATGCCCCTGTTTCCCCGACACCGGAGCAGGGGGGTGACATGGATGTGATGAATGGGACCTTTGACCCCCTTCCATCACCAAGCGCACCCCCTCCACCAGAAGATGTAGTGTACATGTATGCAGTTGAGGAGGACATGTCAACCCCGTCAAGACCACGCCAGGAGACAACATGGCAACCACGACTGTAGGAAAGCTTCCTCCCAGACAACCTACCATCGCCCGTTGCCTCAAGCACACCCACTCCCAAAAGACCTACACCCGCTCGCATCGAAACGGTGCCCGACATCACTCTGTGCGCTCTGCCACCGAAGCTCAGGGAGAATTATAGGGTGAAGAGTGCTGGTGTACCCCACAAGTATGCCTTGATCATTTTTAAGCACCAGGTTCCCTACTCGTTGTCCTGCGAGTGGCTGTTCAAAGTGAACTACGATGAGAATCGCGTTAAAAAGGCGCTTCCTGTCAATTTAAGGAAAAACATTGTGGAAGAAATGCGGCGCTTTTATCCAGTTACAGATCCTGTAATGAAAGGCGTTAGAGACTGCATTAATGGCTTTTTGCGCCATGCAAGGAATCGGCCATGGCTGGACAATGTGGGGGACTTTCAGTGAGACCATTGTGCTGAACGGTATTGTACTGTACATGTTTTGCCCTACAGTACCCACTGTACTTAAAAAAGGAGATGTTGTTGTGTGTTTTTTTATACAGGACATGCACAACTCCAGTCCCTGGGGGCCGAAAACAGGCACGGTTTTCAAGGTTGCCCTGAAAACCTGCCCTGTTTGCTGCCCTCTAGGACTGAACTGGTGCAGGTCTGACTGACAGTGTTGTGCACCATCCCACTGTACTGTACTGTATACAGTACTGTGTTTCTTTAATAAAGGAGATGTTACTTAAAATGCTTCAACATTGTATTTGTAAATAAATGTTTTTGAATTGACTGCACCATTAAAAGAACATGTTGATTTGTCTTACTGTACTGTGCATTGTTTCCATTTGCTCCTTTGATAGTACTGTATAACAAAATACAGTGTTTCTAGAATGTCGAGGCTTGCTGCACTGTTTTTTTACTGCCTGACCGCAAAGCCGCAAGCTCGGCAACATTGTAAAAAAAGAGCAATGATCGCGCAATTGGCGTGGGAACTAGGGCAATTGGCGTGGGAACTAGGGCAATTGGCATGGGAACTTCTGTTCTAGGGCACCTAGAGATAAAATTCATTTTGACCCTAGATGTTAGGAACCCCCTCACTTCACCCCAACAGGGTCCGACCAGTAATGGCGACGAGAAAGGGTCACACCGGCGAGGAGGGTCCTATCATTGAGCGTAATGGCGGAGAAAGCTTTGAACCGGCTAAGTCAGAATGAGCAGAAACCTGGAACCCACAACTCCGGTTCTGTGCAACCTAGAGGGCTCAGATTCGGTCACCATGTAGTCCTAGTTGCGGCAGGATTGCATGGCAAATTGCGACCCTCTTGTGGCAACAGAACGGAGTCAGGGTAATGTTAAAGTTTAGGTTTCTGCCATTGACTTGCATGGCAGAAAAAAAGCCACTTTGATAATGTGCTTTTAAACTGTCTTTTGGTATCTCCGGTTCCGGGGGTCATGGAAGGCTGATATTTAGCCACTATGGCAAGGGTCCTTCCGCCTGAGGACCAGGCGAATTTCAACCCGCTCAGACCCACAGAACGGATTATTTTGAATTATATTTATATATTTATATATTTATATTTTAAAGATATTAAAGAATGTACTGTATTGTATTTAAAACATGTGACTGTAAACCATACTGACTGACAAATGTTTTCACACACTGATGAAATATCAGTTTACTCTCAATTCTCACAGTGCTGTGCACATCAGATTTACATTTCAAATTCGAGAGGGGATTTTCCAAAGCGTTACCGTTAAGAAAACTAGGCCTCTAAGGGTTGGGGGGAGGATGGTGTGATTAGACGCAGGCGCACTGAGTCTTTGTAGCTCGGCTATGGGTGGATTAAGAACACAATGGCAATATGCAGAAGATTAACGACCCAGTGGAGAGAGGGGGTTGGTAGGATAGGGTGACTCAGCCGATTGGATTAGATTAAAAACACAATGACAACAGTAACTGCAGAAAATGAGCAACGCGTTGTTGTGTGTTTTTTTACACAGGATATGCATGACTCCAGTCCCCGAGGGCCGCAAACAGGCACGGTTTTCAAGGTTGCCCTGAAAACCTGCCCTGTTTGCTGCCCTCTAGGACTGTTGTGGTGCAATCTCAACCCGCTCAGACCCACAGAACGGATTATTTTAAATTATATTTATATTAAAGATATTAAAGAATGTACTGTATTGTATTTAAAACATGTGACTGTAAACCATACTGACTGACAAATGTTTTCACATATGTACAGTACTGTACTGTTGCAGTAAACCATACACCTGTTGATGGTTTGAATTGCTGTGCACTTTAAATGTTTCAACATTGTACAGTATTTGTAAATAAATGTTTTTGTACTGACTGCACCAATAAAAGGACATGTTGATTTGTCTCACATTGTTTCCATTTGCTCGTTTGACAGTGTAACAAATGTCGAGGCTTGCTGCACTGTTTTTTTACTGCCTGACCGCAAAGCCGCAAGAGCGGCAACATTGTAAAAAAAGCGCAATCAGCGCATAATTGGCGTGGGAACTAGGGCAATTGGCGTGGGAACTAGGGCAATTGGCATGGGAACTTCTGTTCTAGGACACCTAGAGATAAAATTCATTTTGCCCTTAGATGTTAGGAACTCCCTCACTTCACCCCTACAGGGTCCGACCAGTAATGGCGGCGAGAAAGGGTCACGCCGGCGAGGAGGGTCCTATCATTGAGCGTAATGGCGGAGAAAGCTTTGAACCGGCTAAGTCAGAATGAGCAGAAACCTGGAAGCCACAACTCCGGTTCTGTGCAACCTAGAGGGCTCAGATTCGGTCACCATGTAGTCCTAGTTGCGGCAGGATTGCATGGCAAATTGCGACCCTCTCGTGGCAACAGAACGGAGTCAGGGTAATGTTAAAATTTAGGTTTCTGCCATTGACTTGCATGGCAGAAAAAAAGCCACTTTGGTAATGTGCATTTAAACTGTCTTTTGGTATCTCCGGTTCCGGGGGTCGTGGAAGGCTGATATTTTGCCACAATGGCAAGGGTCCTTCCGCATGAGGACCAGGCGAATTTCTACCCGCTCAGACCCACAAAACGGATTATTTTAAATTATATTTGCGCAATTGGCGTGGGAACTACTTAGGGCCTCGGTCAAGTTCACGGCCAATTGGCGTGGGAACTTCTGTTCTAGGGCACCTAGAAATAAAATTCATTTTGCCCATAGATGTTAGGCACTGTATAACACTGTACAGTATACTGTAGAAGAGACATAATGTAAACGATACTGAAGATGTAGAATAAATGCATAGTTTTATTTTTTCGGGTTTATTACACAGTATACTGTACGGCCGGAAAACATCAGCATACAGTACAATATTATCCATCGAAATCCCCCTATTAGCCGTTTTCTTTTCTGAGGAAAAACTAAAAGAAAAGTTTTAATGTACAGTAATGGTCAGCCCCCTAAAAAGTACCCAGCCAGCCCCACCAATACAGTACTCACCATAGAATTTCCCATTCAGCTGGCGCTGGCGCCGGTCCACTGCCAGTCCAGCTTTCTTGATCATCCACGTCGATAGTTTGCAGCGGGACTAGTCCACCTGTAGTCAGCTGGTGAGGCTGGAAATTGCTTAGGTACATGCAAGCTTCATCAAAACTGCACGCGAAATCCAGCTCAGGCTCAGGGTTGTCACTGACGGTGGGACCGTTATTGGAAGCCGGTGCTGGTGCTGGTGCATTGCTTGGCAGCGACTGTTGCTTCTTAGTTTGTTTTAACACGACCCTTCGCCTTTTGTCACCTTCATGATCATAGATACGGGAAAAAGCTGGTGATACACACCAATACCCTCCAACAAATTGTGGCTCAATACGATGATCGCTACATAACCTTTTCCTTACTGCACGCTTCCACGCATGAGGAGTTGGCGAAAATTTGTAAAAGTCATAGTTTTCGATAAAATACTGATAAATTTGAGCAACTGTTGCCATCTTATCATCTGTTGCATTAATCGTGGCACATATCAAATACGCGTAACTTCTGTCGGGTTTTTGGAAAGCGGGCTGCACTTGAACACTCATGGCGGGTGGGTCTCTGGAGAATACTGTAACTGAAACTGGTATTTGTCTTTCTTTAATATGAAAAGCCTAAATTGATACATTTTTGCAACCTCTTCCTTCAGTCTCAAGGCCAAGGCCAAGTTACAATAGCACACTGTGGTACAGTATCTTTTTTGAACGAAACAGCTGCAAGCCGACACATTACTGATTCGGCGCATTACAATTCATGAATATCTGCCATCTGGCGGACACGCGAAGCATTGCAGCCTATTAAAATCCGAACCATTATCAATAAAGGCATCAGCCAGGCATGACCCGTGGCTGGGAACGCAAGATGAACGCGGCATGCGCCAGGTGAACAGCGTCGCATTCCAGGAACAAGCCAGGTAAAAACCGGTGATTTAAAAGGTGCTGCAGCAGTATGTTCTTTGTGTTCTCTCTGGTGTTGTTCTGCTAGTGTAGTTCTGCTAGTGTTCCTGGCTGCCCTGTACACATTGTGTTATTATTGTTAGTATTTTATTTTATTGCACGTGGCGCCTAAGCACTTTTCTTTGTGTTAGAAACATACATTTAAGGTATTGTCCAGTCTGTGCTATTGTTATTTTATCTGTTCCTTCCTTTCTACTCCAATTGGATTTAGTCTTTGGAAGTTTTCTAGTACTATCTGTATTTAATATGAGTGTCTCCCTACTTTCCAAACTCCCACTTGACCCCATTCTACCTCCATGACCACTAGCTATTTCCCCATCCCTATCTATTCTATTTAGTTCATTATCTGTTTCTTGTCCCTCCCCCCTGCGTCTAGTCTCTATATTGTATATGTATTAAAAGTTACTTTATCCAGGTCATTACATATCTCTAAGGTTTTTTCTTACCCCCTTGGAGTATTTATGAGTACACTCCTCTAAAGGATTACCTTTTATCTCTCTTCATATTTTATTAGAGATTAAATAAAACACTTTTTCTGACGCACACAATTATAAACAAGGTGGTGTGGTGTTAGCCATCAGCTGGTTTAGCTCACACTGCTAGAGCTGTGGCCTAGAAAAGCGGTGGTTGTGGGTTCTAGTCCTGTTGCGTCTAACACCATTCCAATCATAATGTTGGTGCTTGAGGCTTATTATAAACTCTATATACTGTAGTTAATATGAATAGCCTTTTAGAAAGTGTGGGAATGGACTGAAATATACTTTGTGCAGCAATTAGCATATCTCTCAGGTGTGCTCCTTTTTCAGCATAGGCATGTCCCCCTCTAATTTATTTGGATGGATACTTGAGGGTATATATATATGTAACGGATTTTCTGGCCTAGCCTGACCCACCCAATCTCACATTGGCCCCTGTGGTCTAAACAGTCCCCATTACATGGTCGTGTCTGGTGGTGCACCTGTTGGCAACAGGACTCCTGAGTCTCCCGCATGATGGTGTTTGGGGATTGTCAACCCAGACAGGCAGCTGAGGTAGTGTGTGCGAGTCCTACCTATATCCAGTGCAGCGCCTCCACCTCATCAGGATCCCTGCGTCCGCATGGGGATAGTTCTGATGAGGAACTCCTCTGTGGTGCCTTCCTCTGCAGAGTAATTCCAGACTCATACATGAGGGTATCTTTTATCAAGGACATCTTTATTGGCATGATGGTATGGGCCAGCTGCCCCTCACAACTAGCAGCTTAGCCGCTCATTCCTCTGCTGCACTCCAGAAACACAGACACACTCTGGGTCACTAAGGGTGGACACACAGCATGTTGTCACTTCCTTTGGGACATATGACACCTCATCAGGGTTTGAGGGCAAACCTCCATGATTGTTGCTAGCAATCCTGTATACTTACCAGGTTCACTGCCAGCATGAGAAAGAGATATGTACACCAATTTTACACATGGCTACATTCTCCCCCTGGTGGAACCCAACGACGCGGCTGGGATCTAAATTTGCGGAACCTTCCTTCAGGTAGCACTGCTAAACACAACAATACACATTACAGTACATATCTTTTCATCATAAACATAATAACAGATACATCCTAACATAGATGTGTAACAAACAGGATTACTCCCTGATGGATCATTACTGGTACTACCATACCCTCTTAAGGTGGCCTACGTACAGCATGGTCCACTGGGTTTAGAGCAGCAATGCTGTAACACTCTGGGTGACATACTGGACACCCACAATCAGCCCATAACTCTGGCCTGGATGCTAGTGGACTGAGAGGATCATGCCCATACACTTCCTTCAGGCATCTCCTGGAGATGTAAGCTATCTTTTCTGCTGTCTCATTATACCAATTTTCATCTGATGTTTCACGATCCCAATTTTCTATGGAACTATCAGAATCCCATTTTCCTCCCCATCACTGGTCTCTTCACCAGAACTAGACTCCCTCTCCTCATCAGTGGAATCCATCTCAAACTCAATTTCTCCCTCCCTTGGATGGTGAAAATAAAGTAACGCATTTAGGCGATTCCTGGCAACTCTTGCCGACACTGGAGGCACATAGGGGGTTCCCCGGGCAACAGGCACAATATAAGCGACATTACCCAAATTCCCAGACGAAACTCCTGATGTCCCTGTGGACCTAGAATTGGACCGAAGGCTCTTAGGCCTACACCTTACATTAATAGTACTACTATTATCACTGGTACATGATGACACTCTTCGCATAGACATTTCCCCTCCCGACCCATCATCAGATGTTAAGCAATCACCCCAGTCCAGGTTCTCCCCAGTCCATTCTTCAGAAGTGGCTCGGGACTCCCCAGACAACCCTTGGCTAGACAGGGACCCATAGGAAAAAGTGACAGGGGCAGGGGTTTAAACTATGGCCGGGGGTTGGGCATAGGGAAACACTGCTGGCATACGCGGGGCTACGACCCACAACTTCTCGCTACCTTGCCTGGTACCATCGGACTGGCACTCCGGTTCACTCGTCTCCTTACTCCCAGGCTTCCGCAGGGCCTGCCAGCTCTTCCCGGATCCAGGCGATCTGGTGCAGCTACTTGGTCGCGAGGACGCGGCCATTTTCCACCAGGCTCCGCTGTGTCCGCCGGATGTGATGTCATGGACCTCGCGGGACTCACCGCCGCCATCTTGCGTTGGGCTCCCAACCGGAACCTCTTCTTCCACAACGACATCCGCCGCCGGAAGTGATGGTTCTTCTTTCCGCTCCGCTCGGGCCTGGGCCAGGCCTCTCTCCGCCGTTGCCACCACCGGTGCCTGGAGACTCCGCTCCGCCATGACACAGGTAAGTGCCAGTTCTTTCCCAGCACCGCTTTAGTGGTCCGCCGGAAGGCGCATCACCACCGTCGTCGGGGTTGCTTGCTCCTCGTCTGAGGATCCGAACTCCGACTCGGGAAGTGGCACTCCCGTTGGGGACCGACGGTGAGGTTCCGGGTTCTCACCGCGGTTGCAGGCCCCTCTCTCTTCATCCCCGTCTTTATCATGAGGAGCGATCCCCATTCTTCGGGATCAACTGGTTCTGCTTTGAAGGAGAGCGAGGCTTCAGCTGTCAGTTTAGCTGTGTCCGCTCCCGCCTCCACGGTTTGCCCTGGTACGAAGGGCTGCACTGCCCCTAGGTAGTGGATGCCACATTGGGGGCACCTAGCCGTTGTGCTGGCTTCTCCTCCGGGCTACATGCACAGGCACCGCAAAGTCTCTTTGTCCCCAGCCTTGACTACCAGGAAGCCTCCAGGCAATGAATAAGGATATACCCCAATGTCCATCTCGCTCTTTGTAGTGCTGGTTACGGGAGACACTTTGCACAGTGGTCTCAACTGTTCACCAGCTCCTCGCAACTGTGGGACAGGAAGCTCACATCCAGCTCCTCCCTCAGACAACTCGGGTCTTGCTTGGCAGAGGTAGAGACCCCTCCCCCTGGTGAATATTTGGGGAGGGTCCCACAGATTCACGTTATGGCCCATAATTGGCTCTGAGCCTGTCACAGTCCTGGAGGGCGCGGCCACAGCTTTCGCGGCATACCCCCCAGCAGGGTGGGGTTCTCGCTTTGGCGCCACTCCCGGCCAACTTTCTGCAATTTTTTCGTTTGCAGTATTTTCTGCACTCGGCCCACGCGGCCTCACAGGGAAGCGGGAGCCGCCATTTTGGTTCACTCGGCCATTCACTTTAGCAACTGAGGTAGCTCTGTGTGTGTTGTACGCTGACTGGCAAACAAATCCATCACTCTCCCCACACACTACTACAATATCCTCCTCACTGTCCTCCGGGGAAGAACCCCGGGGTCCAAGGCAGGACAAAAACGGCGCGGCCACAGCCTTGGCGCCACTCCACAGCAGGCTCGCAAAAGTCGTTTCTGTAGCTTGCTCTTCACCCGCACACACGCCATGTGCGCTCTCTCCATCAGCCTCCGTCCGCCATTTTGGACCTTCCGCACCGCGCGGATCCTCCATTCTTGCGGTCGCCATTGGATTACTGTGTTCGTTCTGATTGTACATGGAGTTCCTCTCTGCGGGGCAGCTGAAACACCGATACAATAAAGATGCCTTGTGCACCACCGTGTGTACCTAATGTAGATCTGACTCGTGTTTGCACAACCTCAGGCTAGACTCACTCTTTCTGTGTCTGCTGTATCTCCTTCCTCCCAGTCTGTGCTCCCTTTGGTAAGTGGTCTGGAATGGGCTAGAGTACTCTGGCTCTTCCATGCAGTACTTGGGCGTCTACCTCTCTTGGTCAGCCTAGCGCATACCCTCTCCAGGATTCCTGACCATGTTAACAGGCTATCCCTTTAGGCATCCTACAACTAGCACTACCTCAAGGTGACTAGGACAGCTATAGCCCAGCTCCAGACTCCCAACTCCCCTCAGGTTCCCAGGTCGTCCCTGCGGTCTGACAACTCCATCAGCTCCCCTGACTACCCCTGGGTTCCGTCCCAACACAGCACAAAGTGACAGCATACACTCTCCTATTTCCCAGTGTGCCTTAGCAAAAGCCTGTCCTGTTGACAGGTATCTCAGCAGCGCCTCCAAATGTAATGGATTTTCTGGCCTAGCCTGATCCACCCAATCTCACATTGGCCCCTGTGGTCTAACCAGTCCCCATTACATGGTTGTGTCTGGTGGTGCACCTGCTGGCAACAGGACTCCTGAGTCTCCCGCATTATGGTGTTTGGGGATTGTCAACCCAGACAGGCAGCTGAGGTAGTGTGTGCGAGTCCTACCTATATCCAGTGCAGCGCCTCCACCTCATCAGGATCTCTGCGTCCGCATGGGGATGGTTCTGATGAGGAACTCCTCTGTGGTGCCTTCCTCTGCAGAGTAATTCCAGACTCATACATGAGGGTATCTTTTATCAAGGACATCTTTATTGGCATGGGGGTATGGGCCAGCTGCCCCTCACAGCTAGCAGCTTAGCCGCTCATTCCTCTGCTGCACTCCATTAGGAAGGTTCCTTCTCCTCTAATAGAGTTGCTCTCCACCTCTCCTCTCAAAGAGATTCACCAGCTTCTCTGTCTCTCTGCTCAGAGCTGCACAGACTCACAGCTCTTGCATCAGACCACTGCAACACTGTTGCAGACCTCCACGTGCCTCTTACTGAACAGAGGCAGCACAACAACAGGAAATGAACTCCTAACTTTAGGCAGTGCTGTGTCTTATATCACCTCCAGAAACACAGACACACTCTGGGTCACTAAGGTGGACACACAGCATGTTGTCAATTCCTTTTTGACATATGACACCTCACCAGGGTTTGAGGGCAAACCTCCATGATTGTTGCTGGCAATCCTGTATACTTACCAGGTTTACTGCCAGCATGAGAAAGATATATGTACACCAATTTTACACATGGCTACATACATATATATATGTGTATATATATATATATACATGTGTATATATACTGTATACATATACACACATATACACAACTGGTGATTGCTAATAAAATTAAAACGTGGTGTTTGTGTTCTTTTTATAACAGCATTATGTATTTAACAAAATCTGTACGGATTGCAGTCAATGGCGAATTTGAATTAATCTGCCCTGATCAAGCATGAAATCCATGTAAGGAACAGATTTCGGTTGAATTTCTGGAATCTATTCTTGAGAGTTTTGCCCATTCTCAGCTTCGGGTAATTGCATACCAGTCATACAGAAATACCTCCTAAATAGTACTTGGCCTCCTATTTATATTAAGGCCGGAAAACACATAACACCTGCTGAATATTTCTCCCCTACCAGCTCTATCAGAATTCAAACATTTGGTATAATTAAGGTCTCTTCATCTTTTATTAATATAAACATTCTCACAAATGTTCCTTGCAGGTGTTTTTATTTGAAGTTCTTAAAAAAAAATAAAAAACTACCTTCAATTTATACCGTTTATAACTGTGACAGATTCATTTATGTACCTGGAAATACATTTCTCCATTTCTAATTAAGGTTCTGCAGCAGACATTTAATGAATATATATAATTCGTCAATAATTTTAAGTTCCAGGCTCATTATTTAATTGCAAAGGCAGAGCACAGATGCAGTTTCTAAACTGTATTTTAATGCAAAACCCTGACCTAATCACATAAACCTTATGTTATCTAATTAAGGATGCAAGAATCATTATAGTTGCAAAATATTAGCTTCAACCATATTATGCTGCTAGCTGTCCACTCATGATTATTATTTTTTGCGTTATGATAAATTGTTAATGAGGTTAAAAATGACAACATTTGCATGTGGGCAAATTAGCTCTAAAAAGATATTTTGTTTTTATTTCAGCTGTCAATCTTGATCCAATATAAAGAATGGTTAGAATAGTGATTTGAACATTTATTGAATAATGGCATGGTGGAATAACACAGAAATGTTAAAAAGCAATATTCTTAAATTCTCCTTGAGATGTAATTGTAATTTTGCATATGGGCTCTTACCAGTTTAATAAAAGCAAATTAAATATATTATAAGCCATCAATTTGCAGACCACAGAAAATGTGCAGAAAGATGCCGGAGTGACAAGGCGTGCATACAACATAATCAGAATCAAACACTTGGATACATAATATGATGTATCATTGGCGTTCCCACAATTTACTAGATTCCTCACATTTAAAAATGGTTTGGGACTGTAAAATTAGCACATTCATATTTTAATTGAAGCATTGAGTCTTCTGGCTTCTGAGCTGATAGCATTGAACAATTATGCACCACCAAGGAAAAAAGACAAGATTAATATCTTTTTAAAATTCATGACAGGCGAAAGACTTTGTATATTCATTGCGAAATATCATAAGAATAATTACGCAGCTCCAGAAAGGATAGCTTCTCTTACAAAAAATTAATAGTATATCAGTGTTATAAATGTTAGTTTTGCAAAATGCATAGACACATTGCTCAGTCTTTTTCATTGTTCTTGAAAACATTAAAAAAACAATTAACTTATCCAGATGAGAGGTTTCTTTTCTGAGATTTGCATACTTTTAATAGATTCTGTGTGCTGCTATAAGATGACGTTCTAATTGGCCACTAGTTCTCTGGAACGTGATATCATATGATAGATGTGCGCAATTTTCTCGAGAGTTTGCAATCCAGGCCAGATTTGGCGTTTTTATGTTTCTGGAAAATTCTACCAAGCACATTTGAAGACATTCACACAACTGCCATTTGTTGCATATTTCAGTGTATTTTAATGCATTTTTTAGCAAGTGCTAATATTCCAGAAAACACACAAATTGAAAAGAAATGTGTGGAAAAAAAATAGCGAAACACATTTAAAGATATACACTTGTGTCTAATGATAACTCATTCCCAACAATGGTTTGTGGCATCACATACTATATACATCAATACATCTCGTGTCACTAGAACCATATCACTAGTGGTAAAGGTCCAGGGTAAACACATATTTTCTGACTTTTCAATATATATTCAAAATTGTTTACAGAGAAGTGAAACACTGTTAATATTAATAATAAATCATTAGTGTGCTTCCTGGACAAAAATAAAACAGAAAGGTAATGCAACTCAAAATATGCAACAACGAAAATCAGATTTTGCCACATAAATGCAGTATGTGACTTATCCCATCCACTAATGCAAGCATACAGATGCAGCAAGCTTTATTTAACCTACAGATAACTCAGAATATTACATTGTAATGCAGAATACCACAGTCTCTATTGGATTCAATGGCAGTGATAACGCAGCATATGACAATATATCCTACAATAACGTACCAGCGGGAGCAATAACCCTTGCTGCTATGGTATTATAGTCTAACAATTCTTTATAATGTGGCATTATGTGCAAATACAAAACATTTCCAACTGTTAGCACTTACAATAACAGCTTATCTGGACTTCACTTCACTGGAACTACTATAAAAAGGTACAATTTCTCACAGTGCCAGGGAAGTAGCAGAATGGATCTGCCACTGCTGCACTATTGTCTGCAGATGCAAGCACACCCTGTGGTTTGCCTCTGCCTATGTCACCAAGGAAGCGCCAGCGTGGGGATCAATAAGTTGGGCTACATCTGTGTGTAAGTTACATCAGTAACTTAAACAGTAAGAGTAGTAGAGACAATGGAGTAATCTTTTACTTTCTAACACTGTACATCTGATGAAATTGTGGCGACTATTTGCTTATAATCAACAAAAGCATTCCTGGCCCAAGATGAATTGAATAATGCTAGACATTCATCAGCATTTTAGAAATGTAAAAATAACATTTAGTCTTTAAGACGATATATGTACATTATAGGCGTCACATAAAATTAAATAGTGTATTTCTTAATTGGGGTCTATAGGTTGTCATCTTTAATTTGTGATGTAATTATGATACGTATGAAATGCAGTCTTGTTTTCTCTGGAACAACATAAACCTTTCCTCACTGATGTCATCTAAAAACAGGAGAGGGAATTGTCAGGGTCTGTCGTTACGGCTGTTCCCCTTCAGCACCAACACATCCCTGAATGCCTTGCCTCCACCAAGATGGGCGACATCTGAGATAATTTCACCCTCACCCAAGATGGCTGAAGTGGCTTCATTCTGCCCTCAACCTGGATGAAGGTTGTAATCAACTGAACCTGTTCCTGTCCTTTTATAAGGAAGCCATTTCCAGTCAGCCAGTGCACAACCAAGGTATCTTTTCCCTAGTGTTCCTGGATTCTGTCTGATATCTTGATTAATGTTGCCTTTGCTGAACCTCTGCCTATACTTGGACTCCATTTACCTCTCTTCTGACATGACATTGGAACTGGGACCCTGACTATGCTGCTCCGCTGACCCGGATATTCTCCTTGATCAGGACTCAGTCCCTATGCCTGTGCTCAGTTTCCATATTCTGCTGCAGCCCTGCGGGTCAGCCTCCTGGTTAGAGAAGAGCATTGTGACATTAATGTGACATCCCAAAAGAACAGGAGGATTGACCTACTGTAATGGGATAAACAAAATTACTAATTTGGTTGCCTCCTAACTCTGGGAGATATAGCACAATCATTTTATTTTAGATGTCTCTGTGTATAACTCCACTAGAATAGTGAAACAATTTTAACATGTTATGTATATCTTTAAAAAGGTGTGTAAGAAGACTAAGACAAATTGTGATTGACCTTTAAGGTGCACTACAATTAACAACAATGCCATTTCATTGAATTATGGATAAAATTGTTATTATACCCTTCCTAAATATCCTACCTTTCTTCGTTCACCATTGATTCCTCTCCATTGTTCAGCCTTTCGTACTGTGTAGCTCAATTCTTGATTTGAGATTTCCAGGTCCCGTGGAATATGAAATTCATTTTCATTACAGCGAATGCGTTGTAATACATCTAATATCCAGCTTTCTTTATGCACCCTACAATATAAAAAAACATATAGATAGATACATATATATCTTACAGTATAAAAAAATGTTTTGTCTGCCGCTCCGTGAGATAAAGCTCATTGGTAACATCATAATGCACATAGTCTGGTGACAGATATGGAGTGTCAGATAGCTATAAAGTGGAAAGAAACAGGTGCGCTCACAAGGATAGAGTTAAAAACAGCATTGTGTGAATATATCACCAGTCAGCAGTTCTCTTGTTGGGGAGTCCTCTTCATTAAATGTTATACCTTTTTACGCTATGGGGTGTGCACTTTCTTTTTTCTTAGGTAATCCATCTAATGTGGTTCATCATTTTGAAAGCAGCCATGCATCACCTACCTGAAGTGTTCCTCATCTTGGAAGATTCACCTATTGTAAATTTATGGGACTGTTTTTTTTCTTTGTTGTTTCTTGTAATTTTTTCACTGGATACACTAATATAAATATATATATATATATATACTTAGTTAAGCTATGGTGGGTAAAAAAAGTGACAAAAACCCTCCACAGCAAAGCATATAGCTAATGGAAATATTACTGTATGCTCATTTGCATGTCTTAGACAGGTCTGCAACTCTGCCTTTCACCATTATCACCCAGCATACAGTGCTTCCACTGCAGCAAGAAATTCTGGGAAATTACATGCAAATGAGCACACAGTGCCACCTTTTGCTTCAAAACCATTCAACATTGTTCCCCTATAGGCTTAAGCTTGCTGCAGGGTCACAGCTTTGAGCACAGCCAGGGTTAAGATGCATAGCCAGTAAACCCACCCGCAGACAGACTGTTTCAACCTTAATGGGTCTCTTCAGTTTGGGGTTGGTTATACTGGCCTATAGGAGAACCATGCTGAATGGTTTTGAAGCAAAAGGTGGCACTGTGTGCTCATTTGCATGTCATTTCCGAGAATTTCTTGCTGCAGTGGAAGCACTCTGTGCTGGGTGATAATGGTGAAAGGCAGGGTTGCAGACCTGTCAAAGACATGCAAATGAGCATACAGTAATATTTCCATTTGATATATATATATATAAACACAAACATAACCGCATCAGAAAACCAATATAAATAAACTGGATCAAAAGCCACAAACGTATCAGAATAAAGGTATGTGGCAGTGCTATAGGACAGAGAATATTGCAACACAGAGAAGAAACAGAAAGTCCCAAAATAAGCACTGTGATCCAAAAAATGCAAATAGCTAAACCAAAAATAATACATTTATTGATCATGGAATGATAACAAAAAAGAGCAATGAGAAAACAAAAATAACACATAAATAAAAACAAACGGGGATCAAACAGTCAGAAAAATAATAAAACATAAATACCCCTATCGTGTGAGTAGATGAAAAGCAGCATAATCCAGTAACACAATGTAGGTGAAAAAAGGGAAAAAATCCCTAAAAAAAACCCACAGTGGGATCACGAAAGATCCCACATAGTGTGGTAACCGGCCGGTTAGACAAAAGAGCAACTGGAATGCTAGATAGTGTATATGCTGAGATGAAAAAAAAAATGATAGTTCAAACATCAGCGGGTATGAACAACATAACACAAAACCCTCATGCTCATAAACTACACACAAGGGACTGGAAGTAAAAGGTAAACTATGACCTGAAAAGCAAGTTGCCTAGATAATATAATCTATTCAAACAAATAGAACAGAATGCCTCCTAGTGAAATATGCAGCAAAGCAAACATGTATGGTAGAGACATACACAAACAGTCCCCAAGGGAGCAGAAAGAGACACGCCGAGGCACCAAGCAGAGAGACAGTCTCACGGAGCTACGGCAGTGATTTCCTGCACTGACAGACACCAAATCCCGCTAGAGCCGAGCCGCGTCATACCGCATCACACAACGTGATACGGAAGTAATCGTGGACGCGAGGATGACTGGTAATCGGCGCCTCTATACACGAGTGTGAGAGACTCGCAAAATCACTCTCAACTGCCCGAAATTCACTCACAGAATGTGAGTTGACTACCTGTTTTTACTGTTAGTTTATTTTTATATTAAAAAGGTTTTACACATTTTGTTCCTCCTTATATTCCCTTCCCATCCTCCCTTATGAGATCCATCCGTAGAGGAAAGTGGTTTTAAAGACCATCCGTGATTGCTGCAGCCGCTGCTGAGTCCCGTGGACAAGCATTCAGAAGATCCAGAGGCCAAGGAGAAGAGCTGCAGTAGCTGTGTTCGTGAGTCCCATAGAGGATTAAAGGCTTTAAATTAATTTACCTGTGTAAGCGCATCCCTTACCTTAATATAGTCTGTCTATAACTAGATATACTGCCCTATGATTTCTTTTTGTGTTTCTTCTCTTCCCTGTCTTATTTGCGCCTAGGTCACTCTTCTGCAAATCTTCCTAGCGGCGATTGTGGAGCCGCAGACCTAATCCGGCTGCAGTTTGTAGGGATAGTTGTATTCCAGGGTATGTACCTCATGTAGAGATTGTATTGGCTTAATAGGTGGTGTGTATATTATCCTCCGCTTAAACATATTGTTTAGATTTGCGCTGTATGTTTCTTGTCTATATATATATATATATGCAAATATAACTGTATGCTCATCTGCATGTCTTAGGCAGGTCTGCAACCCCGCCTTTCCCCATTATCACCCAGCATACAGCACTTCCACTGCAGCAAGGGATTCTGGGAAATGACATGCAAATGAGCACACAGTGTCACTTTTTGCCTCAATAACCATTTTTAACATGGTTCCCTATAGGCTTAAGCTTGCTGCATGGTCACAGCTTTGAGCACAGCCAGGGTTAAGGTGCATACCCAGAAAACCACCCACAGACAGCTGTTTCGACCTTGATGGGTCTCATCAGTGTGGGGTTGATTTTACTGGGAATGCAAGAGAGGCTATGGGATAGGCTAAACCATAATACTGAGTTAAGTTATGGTGAGTAAAAAAAGTGACAAAAACCCTCCACAGGAAAGCAAATATGCAAATATAACTGTATGCTCATCTGCATGTCTTAGGCAGGTCTGCAACCCCGCCTTTCCCCATTATCACCCACCATACAGCACTTCCACTGCAGCAAGGGATTCTGGGAAATGACATGCAAATGAGCACACAGTGTCACTTTTTGCCTCAATAACCATTTTTAACCATTTAACCATTTTTAACATGGTTCCCTATAGTATATATATATGTATTTGATTGCAGCCAGAGACAGTACAAAGCTCCTGGGAATAACACACATGATGTTGGAGAATGAAAGACTGCTGAAATAAGTACTGTGGATGCATCAGTGCCCTAAATATTAAATCTGATTGATGTAACAAGCTTTTAAAGATTTTTTAATATTGTGAGTATAAATTTGTCCTTCTGCCATTTTTTGTTTATATTAAAACATATTACATTATTGGAGGCGTCCTGAACTGTGTTTTATTGTGGGATATATATCTATATATATCTAGAAGTAAGGCACTCCTCTATATTGTTAACAACCCAGGGGCCACAGATGTGGTAATATGTGCATCAATTCAAAAATAGATCCAGCACTCTTGGGACTTTAATTCAAGAAATATTTAATGTGCTGATCAACGTTTTGGTTTCGGGCCCCTTTAGAACCTTTTGGTAAAATAACTTAACAAGTGCACAAAGCAAACATTTTATACTCCATCTCATCAAGTTGGAATGGACGAAAGAGAAGAACAGGTGGCCTATGTTGTACGTGATTAATGTTGTACAATAAAAGTGTTAAAGCAATTAGAGAGTTAAAATTATTGTGTCTGTTCTGTATGTCATAAACACAATCAAACCAGACCAATGCATATATACACACAAACCAGCACAATCACAGAAAGTAATACTAGCTTAAAGATACTGTAGAAACGTGACAGTGTATTAATTGCCATACACAGCGGATCAGATCAGCCTGTAGCCAGACATTTCTTGGAGAAACAGCATACAGCATCCAGTTGGTGTATGCCAATTGATCAGATTAAAAGGTTCTCCAAGAGGGGGTGATACTTTACAAGCGTTCTTGCGAAGAGACGCGTTTTGGATTTATATCTTGGACACTTGCTCCAAGGGGACTTAATTTCTCGCATAACTGTTTTATTTAGATAGACACTGATTATATATGTTTCCTTGGTTCACTATGTTTCAGATTTACTGTATGATCTTAGCTTACACTGTGCCTGTATATGTATGCAGCAAGGCTACCTTTATATTGTTTATGAGACATTTTTGTCATATAATACCCAGGTGCAATTTGTATCTTATCTGCCATACCTTTTTTATTCTGCCAGACTGTATGAATAGGATTTCTGACCTCAGTTATGTTTATGACCTGTAGCGGATATGACTCAGAATCCTTATTCCTTGCTGGTATATAGCATGGTTGTAGTAGTGGTAAAACTGAAGGGTTGAAGGCCACTGCATCCAGACAGAGGCAGGGTGTCAGTAAAGTCCCCAAATAGCATTCAATCAGAGACCCACATACAGATGACAAAGTGTAACTGCACAAATGCAGATAGTGAAATATAATGAGCCAATAGATAACATGTTATGACAAGAAATACCCCAAATAAACCTGGCAAGGAGTTGGTTTAATTTAAAATACAAATCTTTTATTAATGCAAAAGAACATAAAATGAATGGGGTAATAAAAAACACCTACAGGCAGCGTCACTGCTGTAAAGTAAAACATGGGGGCCTATGCTATAAGCGTTCATTAAAAAAAAATCGCCAGGCCATTTAATTCGCCTGTTTTTTTAGCGTTGCTATCATGGTATTCAGAAAGCCTCGATTACCTCTGATAGCAAAATTCCCAAAATGGGTTAGTAGCTGGCGACGTGAAGATCGCCTCTCTGAAAAGGCCTTACCTGGCGATTTCTTTCAGCTGCAGAGGGAGATGCACAGAGAGAGTCACCTCTCCCTGCGCATATCTCGCCAGCGATCAAAATGTTTTAATATAAAATGTAATACTAGTGAAGATAAGCAGGGTGTCTGCGGAGCAGAATGTTGATTTCAGGTCCAGGGACAACCTGCTTCCTGACAACAGGCGCCGTTATGGGGTGCCGGTATCTCCTATGCATTTTATTCCCATGGCCACATGACGTGGGACATTTAAATGCATTGGAGATATCGGCACCACATAACGGGGCCTGTGTCTCGGGAAGCAGGATGTCCCCGGACCTCAAATTATTGCGGTTCTGCTCCGGAGACCCAGGGCTCATCTAGACAAGTATTTCATTTATATTAAAACAGATGCTACCCACAATAATAATTTAAAACATAACAACACTAATACCTACCTCCTCTACCCCACATGATTGATACCAGAGGCCGTGGGTGTCCGGGAGTCCTCAGGTTGTCCTCACAGGTGTCTGGGGGCCCTCAGGTGGTCTCCACGGGTCCCCGCTGGCGTGCGGTGCCAATCCTGTGCCAAAACAAATGTGCAATACATTTAAATAAATATAACCCCCTTCCCACCCAAAAACATACAGAATAGTAATGGTCAAAAAAACTATTATCCAGATATGGATAATAGTGCATTTGCCCATTATAAAATAAAATAGTAGCCAGCCAGCATAAAGTAAATAAACCTTTCTACTTACCCCTGTCATCCTGAAGGGTGTCCTCATCAGCATACTGCAGGTCCATGTACTCCGATGTCAGCAAGAATACATGAGAAAATACAATCTAATGGCCCCTAACCCCTTAATCACCTTAGCAGTTAATAACCGCTATAGCAACTAAGGGGTTAACCCTCCCTCCACCCTACCCACCTGGGAGGCCTAACCACCCACCCTGGGACCACTATACCCACCCGCTACCCATTGATTGGCATAGTGGTACATCATACCCACATAATATGGGCATGATAAACCACAATAGAAGTCAATGGTCACCCTAATATAAAAGCATGAAGGCCAAAAATACACAATAATTAAAAATATACACAAGCACCTAAACATCCCAATTCAAGAAATAAAAGCACTAGCCAACCAATTAAATAAATAAATAAAAGTACTAGCCAACCAAATAAATAAATAAAAACACTAGCCAACCAATTTAATAAATAAATTATATTTATATTTATTAATTCATTTAATTAATCATTTAAGGTATCACTTCCATGTTACTTTTATTATTTTTGATAACCTGTGCTCTTGTTCGTATTAGTGATCAGTGACACTGTTTGTATGCTTTGCTCATTGAGGTACACACACACAACTGCCAATAATGGTCAGGTTTTTTCTTTTCAGCTTGGATGCAAGAAAATACAATTGGGCAGCATATATATTGTTGTTTGTTCATGTTTCCTTTAATTCATGTATTCCCATTGAGGTAACAATCCCAGGCTGCACACATACCAATGACTTGTTAATTATGAACCACCTTGAGCCCTGTAATAAAGTAATGCACTACTTGTTTCAGTTTTGCATTAAGCCTATATATAATTCCATTGACGATACATGTGTTTCCTTTGCATTTTAATAAGCTATTTATATCCCCTGCAGATGTTTAATTTGACCTTAAATGTAATTGAATACTTTGGGGAAATACCGAGCTACGACCAATGTCAAAAGCTCAGCAGAACTGATGCTGTGTGTTCTATTTGGCCAACACCCAACATTCTGTTTACTTTGGTCATCCATTATCCTTTTAGCATACATTACTGAAGTAAACAGGATTTCGAGTGTGTTTTTCAAAGTACAGGATAATTATCCCGGCATGCCAGCTCTGAAAGCTTCTTTTATATTTTAGTAATAATCTGTCTGCATTCTTATATTCAAAAACATGTGTGGATAGGCTTACTTCGGTTTAATTCACAATATTAAAGAGAAGGGTATTCATCAAGAAAATTCTGTTGCAGGCACAACACTAATCTGAGCTATTCAAGTTGTACGCTTGAAAAGCAGTCAACTGAGAGTATGAATTGGAAATCTATTTTTAACAACCTATTTGCATCCTTTTTTCTAAATAGGATGTACTGTATGTATCAACAAAGTTGATGAAAAATAATGGATGCATGTCTTTTAAGAACTCTTTTGATTCCAACTACAATTTCAGGGTTGGGATGTCATGGATGTTTTCCCCTTACAAATCAGCATCTACAGGTCACAAAAATGCGATCATTTATCTAGCATGAAACGGCACAAGAAGGGTTTAAATCAGGGCTGTACCAAAATTCTACTACAATTACAGTACAGTATGAGACATTTCATGCAAGTGCAGACCAAAATGTATATGCTCTGTTTTACTTTTAAAGCATTTATCAAGAAAAGGAACTTCGTATCGGTTGTTTCTGCATTGCTATATCTTAGGGTTTCATGCAACATTACTATAACTTGGAAATTACATTTCAATGGGTTTAAAAAAAATATTATATACAGATATAGCTTCAATTACTGGAGCATTTGTCTTGCGGATTGCACATGCGTCCCCGATAATTTATCGGATGCTCGCAGCTGACCCGCGAATGCATCCAGCAGGGAAAATTGTATTTTAGCATTGGTTGCAATACTACGCAGAGATGATAGTAGGTGCTAGTGTGTCTTCAAAATTTAAATGCAATGTAACCCATCCCTTATTCTCATTAATTTCGTATGATTCAATATTATATAATGATATATTTCAATGTATTTAAATGTAAGAACAAATAGAGAGAAGAAGGTGGTGCAGCTGCCTACGTCAGTAAAAAAGACCGGGATTCCTCTGGGTCAGCAAACCATACAAACTATACAAATTACTACATAGTTTGCTGATCCAGAGGAGTCCCGGTCTGTTTTACTGACGTATGCAGCTGCACCGCCTTCTTCTCTCCATTTGTTCTCGCAAGCACCTCGGTAGGAGCACGCCAACAGCGCCAGGATCCCACACACCAACAGTGAGTCATGCATGGATTTTTTCTGGTTTCTTCTTGCAAAGTGTTCCTCAGTGAAGAGGTTATAGAGGGTCCGGATACCACTGTATTATAGAGTGTGGCTACAGTACGTGGGATTTCTCTTACATTGCGTTGTATATACGTCCCAACATTTTATTTGTGCCTGACCTAGTCTGAGTAGCATCGCTGAGGGAAGTGGTGTCCCCATTTCTCCTGATGTATTTAAATGTAAACCACCACTTATTCTTCTAAAATTTCAGGTGACTTAAAGGTATTTAAAAAAATGATTTTTTTTTTAATAGATTACAGCAAATGACTTTGTATTTTTCACAATCATTTATTTACTCTTCTTCAAATGTAAAATCTTCTTCAATCGCCATCTTCTTCGGGCTGGCTGGCTCTTGGATATTTTCACCTGTAAAAAGAGAATGTTGTATGTTAATAATCGAGAAGAAATACAGTAGTGAAGTGCATGAACTACATTGTGTGGTACACGTGTCTTTTTCTATGGGACTTGGTTGAAATGCTAATGTGTGTCATTGAATTTATGCGCATGCGAGTTTATATGGTATCCGGTTGAAACGCATATGTTTGTCAATGAATTTCTGCTCAGTATGGGTATTAGAATAGTGACAAAAATAAATAAATGTAAGAATTACATAACATTACGTGACAGTATAGTTGAATGTGTTTCCTGCACAGACACGGTGCTGTCATCGGCCCACTAAACATGCAAAACATGACTGAAAACAAGAATGAAACAATGAATATAATAAGAATTTCGGCATTTTTGAAATACTACAATAATACAATAATACAATCTTCTTCAACCGCCAAGTGACATCTTATTGCTGTCTTTTACGTGTTCTAATATTAAATAATGGTGAGATTGTTTTTTAGAGAAAAAATACTGTAGATCCATGAATTATTGTACAGTACATTACTGTACCTGGCAGTATCGCTGGATGTGTTTCCTGCATGAACACGGTGTTGTCATCAGCCTGCTAATCCTGCAAAACATGAATAAAAACAAGAATTAAACAGTAACTACAATAAAGTACTTAATTAAAAACATTATATGTACAACTGTAATTATTAGTTTAAAAACTTTTCTGCAAAACTTTATTTATTTAGTTCATAAATTAATTTTCTTCACTTTGGAAGACTCCAGCCCAGAGTCTTCTGATGCCGTAAAATTGCATTGATGCTGTCTTTGATGGTCTTAAATAGTGCAGTGCTCATTTTAATTTGCTTCAGTTCATCTATAATGGCTCTTCGTAAATTAATGGGAATCGCCCTCTTCCCTCTTCCTGCTTGCACCGTCAAAATTGACTTGTTTGCACCACTGGGAATACTGCTCAAAACTGCATGGCAAATCAATGCAACTGTCCTCTGCAGTTTGTTACATATCTTGACAGAATTTCCGTTGGTATAACAGAAAGTGGGATGTCATCTACTGCATTCACACGGATCATCTGTTGTCTTTGCCTTTATGATGTCGCAGGTGTGCTTTGGAAAACAGACACAGCTAACTGCTCTGGATGACGCTTTCTTGCAGGTCTCTCCATCCAGGAGGAGGGCTTGTAGTCAAAATTTCCTTTTTGTGCGAGAGGTTTTGTAACATCGGTATAGCATGGAGACACAGGGGGTTGGGAGGGTGTCTCCAGATTTCTCTCTCCTGCTGCTGTGGATAGAAGCAAACAGAATCAAGCGCAAATATAATTTTAATTTAACCAAGTGAATACACTGGTGGAAGTGAAAAATATATGTACAGTCCTCTGGAAATAATGCAGCTCCAGAAGTGGACTGATTCCAAGTCCAATTAAGATTGCAGAACAGAAGATCAGAAGCGCAAATACAACCAGGTTTATGAAAAATTAATAAAAAAGACACATATAGTGCAATGCCATTTTTATACATTAAGTGAAGTGATTAAAATATAGGTATCTCACAACCATATACCGTGAGTGGTATAAGCAGTGCGGTTGTGTCAAGAAACCAACTTGTGTGTCAGACTTCAAACACCCTTGTGGCGACGTCCGTCAAAGCCAGATAGGTAGAAGACATGAAAGGGATGTTCCATGTATGTAAAGTAGAGAGGACACAAAAATAGTGCATATTGCTTTATATTTGGAACAGTAAAAAAAGTAATGAACTCACAAGCAAGCTATAAAAACAGGCAATGAGACCACCCAGGGTCAGACAATGGAAGAGGAAACAGCACTCCCTCCTTCAATGTTAATCCACCCGCGACGGCCGTCCACAGGGGAAGATGATAATGTTCAAGGAAGGAAGTACCAAATCTTGGCCAAAAGTCCTCCAAAAGACCACCAAACACTTGGGGGTCTTCACACAGTCTGTTCACACAACACGTTCCACTCCACTAAAGCTTCCTCAGGGGTTCATTTTCGTGTCATAGTGTGACTCTCTCTCTCTTTTTGAATGTCCCGCCAATGCTGGGGACAGTGTGACATCATCGTGCACAACGATGTCGATGATGTCACAGTGCACGGAGCGCCCCGCATCAACAAACCAGGTAACCATAGAAACATTCTAAACCAGGAAATGCTATTCAATACGGCCCTGAATCATACAGTGGCCAATAACATACATCTTACAACAAGTAAGTGAACGGGAAATAAAACAAATACACAGAGAAGTTCAATCCAATATGTGAATTGCTGATTATCTGAAGATTAAAAAGCATAGTATTAGAGCACACAAATAGAGGCAAATTTAAGACACCTACATATTTAAAAGACTAAGTCAAATGAAAGAGCCATCAATAAGTATCCAACTCGTGAGGAATATGAATATACACACATGAATGTATGGCAAGACAAAGAAGATATTTAATTATGCCATTCATATAAAATCAAATATAAATCAAATTTTACCTCAGATGTTATCAAAATAAAATAAATTATAGGGAAGTACGGGGTAGAACAATGTATAGGGTTCTATCATAAATTGATATTCCCAAAATTGTAATTCCAAAAAATGTAGTGTTCAAAAGCAAATAAGTTGCATTAATGATGCACAGATACAATGTTTCTGTCCAACTATGGGACCTTCATAAGGGCAATATAAATATATATATATATAGGTACCCCATCCCCCTCCCTGGGAGATTTTGCCTAGGCTACAGGTATGTGTGGTGCTGGTTACCTGTGAGGATCCAGGAGAGATGAGCTTCCGCGATGTTGTTATTTGATGCAGCCACTGCAGGTGGTATAACAGTGTTTGCATATAGTGGAGAATGGGTTTCAGGCCCTTCTTGTTGGTGCTGCTCAGCAGATAATTTTGAGGCCTTGTGCTATGCACAGATCTTGGTTCAATCAGCCCCAAGAGGGGCTGAGCTCCTCTACCTTCCCCGGGTAGGAAGGCACTGAAGCTATAATTTTGGGAGAGGACAGGGTCTGCACCATGATTGGCTGCAACACAGACCAAGTGTCACCACCTCTCTTGCCACTCAAGGGGGCTGCGTGAGGGCGGTAAACCCCACAGGATATCCTGTCACTGCCTGTAGCTACTAGGACTTACATGACAGGAGGGCAGAAAGATAGTTTGGACCTGCCATGGCTATATTTGAAGAAAGTGATCGACACGCCTAAGCAAGTGACGAGTTTAGCGTGTGCACGTATCATAAAGAATAAGCATATATATATTACCAACACAGAAACTTGGATAAATTATACAGCACACTAGTCTCTGGGAATAAGTGACTTGTAAACCCGGATGAAGGTCCCACAGCGGACCAAAAGGTTGGTATCATTTCTGGAACACAATACAGGCCACTTATTTCAGATACTCAGTATGCTTTGTCCTTTATCCAAGCAACTGTTTGGGAGATGTGCATACAGACATATACTGTAGATATATAGATACACACACACATATCTAAAAATCATTGGTACTATAAATGGGTAGATAATATTTGAATTATGTGAAATACTTTAATAATTGTAGCAGTTGTAAATATATCAACTCGCTTGTCCAAGCTGTACAAATGGGGGTGCTTTAGTCTTTCCTGATTTGTTATGAAATTGACCATGCATCATTTTAGTAGCCCCTGTTGCAGTTTATTTATGTCCTTCTGGAGATTTAGTCTCCAGAACTGAACACAGTTCTCTATCAATGATTAACAGTAGATAGTAGTATCTCGCTATTTCTTCTGTTAATAATTCCTCCTTTAGAACAAGTCAGCTGAAATAGTGACTGCGAGGTGTCTTTCCTCCATTGTGCTTGACATTATAGTGCCATTAATCCTGTATTCTGCCTTTGGATTTTTGTTGCTCAAGTGTATGATTTTGCCCTTTTTGGCATTACATTCTACCATTGCTTTAAGCAACCTAAATCCTTATTCATTTTGTTTACACCTCCTGTAGTGCCAAACCTGTTGCAGATATTTGTGTAATATGCAGAAAAGCATGCGTTCCCTTCCCTGAATAACGTGAAATACATAGAAGGATCTAGTTGTTCAAACATAGGACACTGTTCCTTTTTCTCTTCCCCCCCCCCCTCTCCTCTCCTGTGCTGTGTGAAAGCTGCTCTAGCTAGGCAGCTGCTCTCACCAGATTCGCGGTGTGCACTGGGTAGTCTGATCCGGCTGCTTTCGGTCAGGTGGCCGATTGAGGTTCCGGCAGGAGCTGACCTAAGGGGTGTGCCTTGGGTTCCGCTGTAACATCTACCAGTGTTGTGGTGGAAGCACGTCATCTACATTATTTTACTCAATGTAAGTTTTTATGTACTACAATTTATATGTTATAAAGGGAATGTCCTAACACAGACTTTTCCCTGCGCTCCTCTCTTTTTTATTGTATGACTGTTTTGCCCTGGTGGATCACAGGAGAGATTTGGAGCAGCAAGAAACACTGTAACCACAAAGATCCAGGAAACTCCAGATCAGAGCGGCCTCAAACAACTTTCGCTGGATCAATAGAATATAACCATCTGTTGGATGCGTACCCAAGAAGACAAAATAGATTTTTTTTGATGATTGATCCTTTAAAAGGGAAATATTATCATGCATAGAAAAAAGGGGTTAAGCAGAAAAGCAGATTCATTTTATTTTCTGTCAGCTTGAACATGAAGGTAAAAAGATAATCCAAACATTTACTTTAACCAGTTAGCATGCCCTTTAATTACTATACCTACACTTATTATCTACATTTGCATTAACATTTTATATTGTGTATATATTGTAATAGTACATATTTTCATACAGTATGTACGTATTACTAAAAAAAAAAAAAAAAAGCCTCCAGCACAGTGTCACACAGTGCACAGCATTTTGTGTACAAAGTGATGGACAAACTCACATCAGAGTGCCACTGACAAAGGCAAACTAAATGTTTTTTTCCATGGCTTATGCATTTATTATCCTTTTCTTTTGCTTCATAAACAGCTCTCTTATTTTTTTATGCAGAGAACCAAAAACGCACAATTCAAACTTCCATGAAGGTCCAAGTTTCTGTCAAAGCAAAAATGTGCCTTTCACTGTATTTCTTTCCACGTAGCTCTAGCCACCACCTTTTACATATGTAGCAAAACTTACTGTCTCCGGCACCACGGTCAGAGAAGCAAATGTCAGGGGAGCTGGAGATAGTGTCTGCTGTGATGGCACTGTGGGGGTCCAAGCTTCCGAATGGGACCCCCTGCAGCTTTAATCATCTGGTGCCGTGACCTGCACGGAGCAGCACCGAAGACAGTTAGCTTACCTACATGTGCATATCAAATTTGAACTTAAACTTTCCTGCTGAATGAATATTCACATACTGTAAGATGTGATTGTAAATGACTGCTTACCTGAGGAAATAGAGGTAAAGCACGGAAAAAGAAATGATGAATATTATCGTGTAAATCAGCAATGTAATGAATATACCGGCAATCCCAGATTGTTCGGCCCTGAAGAAGAGCCAGTAAAGCTTTGCTGCATCAGCAATTGGATTCTCAGCACTGTAAGAGAGCCTCTAAAGAAAAATGCAGAACGAAAAAAATAAAAATTATTTGTTACATTTAAAAGAAAAATATAAATCCAATAATCATATGGTGATAAACATAGGTATATCAAATTTCTGCAGGTTACATTACAGTAAAGAAAATAGAAACTGTGTTTACAGTAATCGTATGTCAATGACCAGTGTCCAATTTTTTTTATAGTAACTTACCCCTAGGATTGCATCCACTATAAATACTGCCAAAGGGTCTAGCACTGTCCAGAGACCAAAAGCAATGATAAACTTTGACAAGATAGTAGGGAATGAGTCAAACAGCAGTTGACAGCTCCATCTTATGAGAATCATTATGATCACTGATACATTCAAGGCCATAGGTCCCACCACAACTAGAGCCAACTCTTCTTTGGTGAATATTAAAGAATTCTGGTAGTTCAGTTCCACCGTATAAGGATAAAATTTGAATCTGTAAATAAAAAAATCGTTTTTAAATTTCAAAAATAATCTAAGACAACACTAGAATATTTAACAAAGAAATCTCTAAATACAACTTCTAAGTTAGTAACACAAACATTATACCTTTCCTAGTGCTGTGTATTATTTTCAAAGAATCATTCTATAATGCAGTGAATACCAAGAAATAATGTTGAATTCTGTATAAGTTCCCCTAAGTGTAATTGAGTCCTGTTGCAATATAGCTAGTCAAAGAAATGATGACAATATTGTAACTAAGCATAACTGAAATAATGTTTTGTTACCTTATGAATAATTAGTTCAGTGAACCTGAATATGATATCTACTGGCTGTTATCTAGTTGCTGTTCAAATATCTTATTAGTTGAGTATGTTCACATGAATAAGAGATGACGGAAGTACCCATGGATGTAAATCCTGTTGCATACCAGCTTACTCCATTTATTTTCAATGATATATATAGAGCACCCACCCACTTCTCGCTCCCACTCGCCCACCCACCCCTAGTGTTGGCGGCTTTGCAAGACTCCCTCCTCTATCTCTCTCACCCATCTATCTCCCCTCTCTCCCACCTGCCCCACCCCTCTCTCAACCCTCTCTCCCTCATGCCCCCACTTCTCTCCCTCTTGCTCCCACTTCTCTCCCTCTTGTCCCACCTCACTCCCTCACACCTCCACTTCTCTTTCTGCATTAAAAAATATACATTATACCCAAAATAAACATTACCATACATAATAACAATGAAAATAAAGACTTTCAATCCATTGATTGTCGCGGCTAGATAGCCACATTGACCATATATATTGACCCTAAATAAATATATTACCCCAGTTAGGATGCAGACTGTCCTCCTCATCCTACAGTAAGTGGCACCTTGCTACAGCTGCAGCGGCCGTTAATCAAACAAATCACAGCGCCGATTTCATGTGCTCTGCTGTACTCCACGCAGCATTAACGCGGTCAATCGCCCCAAGCACCCACGCTTTTTGCGATTGCTTTGTTGAATTTCATGGATTCTGTTTCTTTGGGTGCAATGAAATGATTGAATTGCAATGTGTACAGTACTGTGCTACTGTGGTACTGTGTCAATTTAAGGTGTAAGATGTTCTGCACTTGCCGCACTCACGTCTTAAGGCGGTAAGTTTGGAAGACATCCCACGTCATGACATCGGTATTCCGATGTACACAACCCGTGATTTGTTTGAATAACTGCCGCTGCAGCTGTAATAATCCAATAAAGGACAGATAGCTAGCCATAAAAAAAAATCCACGCCCGTTGGTACAGTAAAAAAATCAAAACACAAGCAGTAAAAAATACATCCGAGCCCAATGTCCTTTTTCTTATCTATTTCCATCGTAGCTGTAGGATGTTCGATGAAGACTTGACTCAGAGACCTGGATCCTTCGTAGATAGAAGAGCAGTCACCAGTGAGACTTTCTTCTTTTCTTTAAAGATGTCTTCTTTCTTTTCTTCTTTATTCATCAAGGCTGTTGCCTTCTTCTCTTCTTCTGGTCTTCTGAGATGTCCCAGGCCTTAAATATAATTTGTGACATTACAGAAGGCCAGTCACATGGTACACAAGCAACATATTGGTTGGTGTACCATGTGGTCCCCTCACTGTTGCCTGGTAATGATTGTACCATGTGATTCCTTCCCTTTTTTTGAGATGAGAGGTCATCTCTAAGGGAAGGAATCACAGTGTAAATTAAGCAATCTGATTGGTTGATGTACTGTGTCATGTGATTCTCTTACTTACAGATGACCTCTCATCTAAAAAAAAAAGGGAAGGGATCACATGTACCATGTGGTTGTACCAATAAGGTTGTTTGATGTACCATGTAATTCCCTCATTTTTGCCTGAGAAGATATCTGTATTGTTACAGTTTACAGCTCAAACTGCTGGGAAAATTTGCAACAAATAATCCCAAACACAAAGTGTTCAAAGCTCTTGCACTGCTTGGGAGGTGGGTTAAACACTGCTATAGAAATAAGGATGCTTTAAAACTCCTTAAAATGGCATTAAGATTTGAATAAAAATCACAACAAAACAGTCACTATTATCTAATACTAGATAACTGATTTATAAGTATATATAAGTATATAAGTATATATATATAAATATATATATATATATATATATATATATATATATATATATATATATATATATATATATATATATATACATATATGTATATATATATATATATATATATATATATATATATATATATATATATATATATATATATATATATATATATATATATACATATATGTATATATATATATATATATATATATATATATATATATATATATATATATGTATATGTATATATATATATATATATATATATATATATATATATATATATACACAGTATAGTCTAACAGAGGTTAAATAAATCCTGTAATCTCTATTCAATATTATAATGTCACTATCATTTTTATTATTTACTTCATATTCTGAGACATGTTTATTCATTTTATACATCAAGGCAGAAAAGCATAGCTGATAAAGCACAATGTGGCCCACATTTACTAAACAGTTTTTTTGTTAGAAGACCTTCTGATGTCAAAAGACACCTTATGGTTCATTCTAGAAATGCACAAACCTTTTGCCTATGTCCGTGAACCATGCCCCATGAAAACCCGCTTTCTGCCAAAGAAAAATTTGCATTTTTAAGAGTTGACACACAGTTTTCCCAGCAAAGTTGTGTTGTTAAATAAAATGATTGCCTCACTAAAAATGTCCTATGAGTGAGAACATACCTGTACTGTGAAAATAGAAATCAACAACTGTGCATTTTGTCACATACAGTAGTTCTTAAGCCTTTAAACTCAATGTGTAAAAGCCATTTTTGTCCTAAAGCTGTACCACTGACAAATGAGACCTTTTTAAATGATTCCTCTGACACGAAATCTATTTTTACTGTTTATTACATTAAGTATTCTTTCTAGCTCTCTTTTTTCAGAACATGTTGTAAGAGATTTAAAAAAGTGCACCCCCTCCCCCTATAAATATTTTGTATACATATTTTTCCATTTTTATGAATTGATTTTTGTTAATCGTTTCATCATCTTTTGGACTTAAATGTGTTATGTGACAATATGGTAGAATAGAAATAGATAAGCTGTGATCATATTGAAAGGTGGATGCAACTGCAAACAAATGGCACTTACTTTGTGACAGGAATGGAAATAGCCTGAAGAAAAAGCCACTGGCTACAGTAATGCAGATAAAGCCTCACAAACCACATCAAAGCCATCATCAGCATAACAGACCAAAAGCCACGTGATCTCCACTGATCCATGTCGAGCTCTGAGAACACTGCCCATATCACGAAGGTGGCGCGCTCAACAATTCTTTGGTAGGTGTGCATTTCTTTAAGTGATTTGCTGCTAATTAAAGAAAATAAAGACACACGTAAGTTCAACTGTAAGCATCTGTTTTTCATGCAAAGAACAGAGAACGTAACATAAAACAAAGGCTCTTTAATTAACATATACTAAATAGGATAATATTCTGAACATTACAAAATGCATGTTCCCTCACATAACCTCATATATGTTTGTAAATATAGTTAGCATGAAAACTTGATTATGAGAATATTTTTTTTTTTAAATCATCAGAAATGCAGGTGTTGGAAATCCTTTTGAGGTGATTGCAACAATAAATTAAATACATGTACTCAGGGAAAGATAATGTGATGGAAACTAAGAAAAGTCACTGTATCTGCCACAGAAGCTGCACCTCAAACTTGTTAAACCGAATCCAGTAATGTCCACATTCTTTTTAGCGACCAGGTAATTTGGGGCTCATGGTAAAAGTGCTGGCACTTACTCCAATCACCACATTGTTGTTTATATTTCCAAAGCATCATCCCAGTATTCGTATAGTACCTTCTGTTTTGCAACTCATCTCCTTGTCAAATACTACTGACTAATACTTATGTCACTTTCTCTATTCCTTGTCTGTTTTGTGGTTTTCATTTTCTTTGCCTCTCTCAGTCTCTCCTTTTTTCTTTTTCTGTCATTCACTGTGTTATTGCTGGGAAATGCCAACATAGTTCTTTAATGAGCTGTACAGCTAGAATTAAGAAATAAACTGTGCTTAAATATAATTGCACTGCAGGCAATTAAGCCTCCAAAATCTCACACATTATAAAAGAGGCGATGTGTATTTGTTATAACATTTAAGAAGACAAAAAGGCAGAAATATGTCTTGTCACCATTATTCCAGTGAGTACTATATGAATTAAAAATTTGCATTACATATTGTCTTGACATATACATTTAAAACAAATGTGATCAGAACTCACATTATGAAAAGCTTATAACTCTGTGTAATTGGTTAACTCTAGTATGACCTTTATTCTTCTCTGCAACCCTGGCTACAAATACGTCTTCATCAACTATATCTGCAGGAATATTTCAGTAGGAACCAGACCCCTGCCAAACATAATGTTATTGCTATTATTAAGCGTGGGCAACATCGTTTGGATATTGGTAGATGTAAGGGAGTACAGGGGTTAAACTCCCTTTACAGGGCAGGAAACTGCACTAGTATTGGGTTTCATGGAGGTGGGATGTGAAACTCCTGATTGAACAGGTATAAAAAGCAGGAAATGAGAACCTGTCACTGTCCCGTTTGGAGTTTGTTAGGAGGCTCACAGACAGAGCTCCCGCCCACAGGGATCCAGGCTGGTTGACTAGAGGATTTTGCCTGACAACTGTGAGGAACCCAAAGCCTCATACACCAAAGAAGCCTGCGCACAAAGAAGGGCAAAAGACTTTCTGGGAGCAGCAAGACTTCAAAGCTTGCAGCTGGAGAAATCAGAGATGCCGGACCAGCATAAATGTCAGATAAGACTTTCAATATTGTTCCCTGTCTTGCTAATATTGTTTATATGTTTTGGCGTTGGTAACCAGTTTAGTTGGCTAGCTGTCATTAGAAAGGGCCACACTAAGGTTTAGTTAGTCTCATGAAAGGAGTAGGTGTTTATTTTATGATTTTGTGTTTTGCCTTAACAGGCAGAAGCCTCAATGTTTTGTTTGCTTTTTCATGGAGAAATAAAACAAATCAACGTTTGGTTCAGTCCAAAAATGCATGTGTGAACTCTGATCTGACCACGCCTACAGGCCGCTCCGTCACAATAGACAAAGGACTGACATAGACCCGGAATGTTTCTGCTTATGCAGTATACAGCAAGCCGTCAAACTCAGAATAGCTTGGGGGCCCATTCCTAAAATTGACTGCAAGACTCAGGCTGCATCATCAGGGGGTGGAAAGACTAAATAAAATCAATAGTAACTATATCCTACACGTACACGTTTTCCTTGCACTTTCCTTATTAAAAATATGTAAACGTATATCTCTCCTTCACCCTTTGTCTCTCTCTCTTTCTCATACCCCATTTGTTTTTCTCTACCATCATCCCCCCTCTCCCTCTTTCCCCCTCATCCAAATCCTCCCTCATTCTCCCCATCATCCTCATTCTCTCTCTCCCTTTTACCCCCCCCCCCCCCATGTCCCCATCCCTTCTCTCTCTCCATCACCTGTCTCTCTCTCTCCCATCCCCTCTCACTTCAGGGCAAACAACCTCCCTCCCGGCCATAACATGCTCCGGGCTGCATGAGAAGGTTAATTGGGCTGCATTTTTGCCAGCCCTGGTATACAGTATATATGCTCAACTTAAGTAAACGTTGTCACGGGAGACCAGGCCATTTACACCTTTTTTATCCGGATCATACATTGAGCAATACAAGATAATGAAATAAATTGTAGTTTATTCACTTAAAATAGGCAAACACACAATGATAAACAAAATACAAACAAAAACACTTACTTGTGACTGGGGTACAAAAACTATACTTTCCTAGGTGTAGGGGCTTATGAATCTAAATCTTACCCTAACAAAAGTCTTGGAACTGAAATCAACCTGCAGTTCCAAACGCCACAGCTCCCCTCCCTCTCCAAAGGGCTAGAATTCACTTGGTGCTTAGAATCTTAGAAAACTTTGAGAACCTTAGAGAACTGAACATATGGTTTATAATACCTGTGGTGTTGCATTCCCAAATTACTATGGCCCAATCAAAAAGCCTAAGAAATTTCTCAGCAGCTAATCAGAGCAGGGCTCACCTGGCTGATGATGTCATAGACAGGGGCATGGCTATCTGCTGGGAAGGCTCTGCAGTGTCTGACAGAACCCATATGGCTGTTGGGGCCTTTTCTTCTGCCTCTCTTTGCTACCAAATGGTCTTGAGACCTCCATATCCTGGATTCCCTTTGAGGCCAGAAGGCGGGGTAGACATCATGTTTCCTATGCAAATACTCTAGGCTGACTGCATGGATTTTTATACATACAGTTTAACACCCTCTGAACCATACTTTAATAAGTAAAAACCTTGGGGAACCTTATATATATGTGTGGGAAATTAGTTGGGGATATCTGGGCTTGAGAACTAGGAGTCTGGGAACGTGGTGCAGCCCCAATGTGATTCACCCCGCAAACCCATGAATAGTGCCTGCACGCCGGGGAGAATCAGGAGACCACCAGTAGCTGGGCCCCCCAAACTCCTTCAAACAAAAGGAATACATTTTCACCCCAATATCCAACCTAAAACTTACACTCTCAAAGTCTTGAGTTTCTATGACAGGGAACCCTAAATGCCCCTAAACAGGTCAGGTTTTTCTATACATTACAGGGAACTTCCATAACCCACAACCCCAATACAGGTTCTGGGACACCTTGGCACTAACTGGGGTACAACTATGTAACCTAGGGATACCTGAAGCTACAGGAACACTTTTCATCCTTGTGCCTTATTTTACTGTGCACAAAGCATACATGTACTTAACACACTTTGTTAATAACATATACACTTTAACAATTCTAATTCTTTCTGGTATGGGAAATAGAATAAAATGCTGCACTCCACTTTTCACCAGCCATATCCCCACACACACTGTTGCATAGACTTAGTATGGAGTCTAAGAACCCCCTCACAACCTTAGATGATTGGAGTACCTTAGAACCCCTATACCGGTTCTGGGTGTCCCCATTAACCTACGACCCCTTGACTGTTTCAGGGACACCTCACATCCCTATGCCACCTTTACCTTTCTGGTCGGTGCTGAAGCAGGGAACCCCTAGTGGTGAGTAACAAAAGCATTTTCAAGGGGAGACATTACCGAGACCATGTGTCTACATGCATCCAGGATTCCTGGGCACATTTTTAGGGAAACCAGCAACTCTGGGACCTGGCTAGCTAGACACCATCTGACAACACTTTCTCCACAAAACCCCCTTCAAACTCATACCACAGCAATCTGGTTGCTGGCACTCCTGGAAAGTAAAAACACTTAAAATACTTTATTACTGCACAATTACAGGTTATGCATATACAACACTGGGTCCAAGAGCTGACTCTTCTTGAACCCTTATTATGGAACAGGGATAACCAAATGGGCTTAAGCCTTTATTTAGGGCCTGGTTAATCCCTACCGTCACAAATGTTTTATAGAGCTAGCTATAATACTGAGGCTTCTGATGGTACAAATATAATTGTTTATCTCTCCAAATTTACAACTAATGTCTTCCCCTAAGACTTTGTAGACCATCCATATACCAAAAAGAACCTACCACTGCAAGAACATTGGAATATTTTCCCAGAGACACCACCTTAATGCATTTATTTACTAAGTGGTGCTATGCCATAAGACATCTTTCGGCACCAGAAAATATTTTTTGGCCGTTTACTTGAATGGGCTGTAACTTGCAAAGAGTCTTCCGGTGCAGATAGGTGTCATATGGAAACACTTAGTAAATATGGGCCATAGTCTCCATTTTAGGAATGGCAGTGATCTATGAATTTGAGATATGTAACAGGGGTAGACATGTTTATTGAGAATATATGTATATTTTTGATGAATGCATCCCTATGCCTACTCTCAAATAATACAGTTTTCCATAAAATAGCAATATATCTGCATGTTTCAGGTTGCTATGGGAATATTCCAATCCAGCATAAGATTTAAATATTAGTAGTAGTAGTAATGTTTACGCTAGCCTGAGAGAAATATAAGCATCAAATCTTAGCCTAGTACATCTATGACAGCAATTGATTTGGTTGGCTACTGAAGGTGCCTGTAAGTACACAATGTTATGATACTCTGCATCATTAAATGGCTTCTTTAATTGTGAGGAAGGTTCCAAATTGCTTTTGGATCGATTGCGCAATAACTGCTGCCTCTGCAACTCTCCCAACATAGCACTTAGAGTGTAAGCTCTGCGGTCAGGGATTTCCTTTCCTGTTGTCCGATCGTGCTTATTCTCTCTCTTGTAATGTGCTGTGCACACTGTGGGCGCTCTGGGGTGCCATGCTGCTCAATCCCAGTTTGAACCTCAGTGGCCACTGCTTGGGATGAAAGTCAGTGGGCTTTGTGCTCGCAGCTTCAGCAATCGATTTCTCTCTTTATCACATGATACTGAGAATTATAGACTGATGGTGAAAAAGACCATTTCGAGATCCAGCTGAACCAGGGAAGTCCCATGGGGTTCGTGAAAGACTGGACTCAGAAGGCTCATCACACAGTTTCTCTCCACCGTGCGATTTTTCTTATTTCTAGTAAGTAGGCATCATTTGGGACATCTACTTGGAAGGGCAAATATTTGCTGTACGTTACTGCGCCATGCCCTGTCCCTGCTTTTGTCTTTCCAATTAGGACTATCGTTTGAAATAAGGGAAGATTGGCATTACATTGGGGACTAAATTCTCAACAAAAGTAAAAGATTTTCTTCAATTCATCTCTAGGACTCAGATTGGTTATATCCTTTGAGGACTTTATTCATAAGTTGGAAGTGATACCTTAAATTTCTAACTCTTAGTTTCAGTAAAAAAATGTACCTGAAGACGGGACCTTAGTGATCTTGAAAGCATGTCCTCTTTTTAACCATGAGTTAGCTATTAAAAGTCTCACTTTTACCTTAGTTCAATTAATAATTAGACTGCTCACTTTAGACTATATAAACAAACATTTATTTTAAATAAATTGCCCTGACATTGCATTGTTCAATCTTTCATTATCAAAATATTGTGTATGGGAAAGCATAACTTGTTCTCACAACCCAGGGGGAGCATGTAGGAAAAAACAACAAAAAACACAAAACTAAGTGCAGACTGTAAACTTCAGTATGGCAGTGTGTGAGGAGACTTGGCTCTTGTGTAAAGCCTACTCACAGGATGGCAGATAGGTAAGGGCAAAAGCTGGATCTGGTAAATCTGTGCTGTCGTCTGACTATATACAGGATGGCTCTCACACATGTACATCAGGTAGACAGGAACATGAAAGGATAAGAAGAAATCTCCATGGTGCAGATCAATATAAAAGGGATAACTTTATAATGTAGGTTTAAAAATGTGCACTTACAATAACAAAATCAATAAAAAGCATTTAGCACTTGTGACAAGTGACTCAGGTGTGTCTGGATATGGCCACCGCTCACCGCTCACCGCACTGCAGCTGCTTCTCCTCTCCACGCAGAAAAAGTGTCAGGATCACTTGCAGGGATAGGCTGGATCGCCACACTCCCCAGGTGTCCCCTCTGTGCCCCGGGAAGGCAGGCTCTCTCCCCGCACTGCTGTGTAGGTTCCCTGGATGTCGGGTGAATCACCTCCAGTGTATTCTTCGTGGCGATTCGTGGCATATACTCCTGACGAAGCCTATTGTCCTATTGGGCGAAACGCGTTGAGAGGACCCGCCCAGGACACGTGTTGATTGGCCATGCCAGCCGCCCATCAAACTGCAGTACCGGAAGTGACGCGACGGAGCTCCGCGCAAACCGGAAGTGACGAATCGCCACGAAGAATACACTGGAGGTGATTCACCCGGCATCCAGGGAACCTACACAGCAGTGCGGGGAGAGAGCATGCCTTCCCGGGGCACAGAGGGGACACCTGGGGAGTGTGGCGATCCAGCCTATCCCTGCAAGTGATCCTGACACTTTTTCTGCGTGGAGAGGAGAAGCAGCTGCAGTGCGGTGAGCGGTGAGCAGTGGCCATATCCAGACACACCTGAGTCACTTGTCACAAGTGCTAAATGCTTTTTATTGATTTTGTTATTGTAAGTGCACATTTTTAAACCTACATTATAAAGTTATCCCTTTTATATTGATCTGCACCATGGAGATTTCTTCTTATCCTTTCATGTTCCTGTCTACCTGATGTACATGTGTGAGAGCCATCCTGTATATAGTCAGACGACAGCACAGATTCACCAGATCCAGCTTTTGCCCTTACCTATCTGCCATCCTGTGAGTAGGCTTTACACAAGAGCCAAGTCTCCTCACACACTGCCATACTGAAGTTTACAGTCTCCACTTAGTTTTGTGTTTTTTGTTGTTTTTTCCTACATGCTCCCCCTGGGTTGTGAGAACATATATCGGTCATCTGGGACTAGTGAAGACAGTCCCTACCAGAGGGTTTGAGCAGGGGTTACAACCATTCATATCTGTTTTTTCACTATTACTAGTAATTTATATATATTCACGGGAGTTATCATAAAGTTTTTATGCACTTTAATAATTATTCACTTATATATAGGTGAACACTGGTATTGTTTCAGCGCCTATTTTGCACTATCACTTTGTCACATGGGAAAGCATAACTAACATAACTCTACAATGTCTGGTATCCACGAGACGCGGCAATGCAGACCACAGCTGAACAATAAGGACTTCACAGGATTCCAGCAGTGTTGTTAAAAGGCTTCTTTATTGATGCATCATGGTGCAGACAGGAATAGGGAAAAAATCTCTTTCTCTTACGCGTTTCACGCCTGTGCGGCGCTTCGTCAGAGAGTGGAGATAGGTGTGCTGTGTCCCTCCTCTAATTGGTACTAATGAGTGCCGAAAACTGCATTCAGCCACCCTAGCCGGAAACCGGAAGTGACGCAACCTCACCCGAACACCGGAAATGACGTAACGCAATGTATGCAGCTAGATATTTGTTTACAAACCACCCATGTTGTCATGGTGATTATTGCGTCATCTCCTGTTACAGATTGAACTGTGCATGTGGCAGTATTTATATTGGAAGGACGATCCGTCCATTGAAAATTATAATCTCAGAGCATTTACGTTCGATAAAAAAGAATGATTTAAATCTACCTGTATACAAACATTTTCACGATTGCCCTCAGGGTTCAATCGATACATTTACATTCAATGTTCTGGAACACATTCCCAAACACATTAGAGGAGGAAATAGAGAAGGAAACCTCAACAAAAGAGAAATGTTTTGGATTTATACCCTCGGGCCATTATCACTCGGGGGTATAAATACAGATTGGGAGCTCAAACATTTCTGTTGATAATAATTGTGTATTAAATATGATAAAATGGTTATGATGTATACATGCTTATGGATTTGTACATTATTTAATTAATACTCGTATGATTATGAATTTATATAAGCTAATACTGTGAACCCAGACTCTCTTCTCATATGTTGCCTCATATGCTCTTTTGTCTTTTTTATACGTGCTTTTTCATTAATACATGCATTATTTATATTAGTTGTATGACATGAATCTTTGTGCCATTACATACGGTATATGGTCCGTTTAAGAATGAGCGCATTCCATTGCATCTAAGAACAAGCGCATTTAAGTATATCATTACTATATGTTTGCAAAATGTCCTCTGATGAACTGTTTTATATTTACATTTGTTTTTAATATACCTCACGTTTTTAAGTGTAATTACTTG
This sequence comes from Ascaphus truei, assembly GCF_040206685.1. Lineage (NCBI taxonomy): Eukaryota > Metazoa > Chordata > Amphibia > Anura > Ascaphidae > Ascaphus > Ascaphus truei. Next base: position 191,241,854 of record NC_134484.1, on the reverse strand, counting down.
TTTAGCGGGTTATCTGTGCTGTGTTCACTTCTGTATATTAATTCCTCCCCCCCGATCCGTAACAGGAGATGACGCAATAATCACCATGACAACCTGGGTGGTTTGTAAACAAATTTCGAGCTGCATACATTGCGTTACGTCATTTCCGGTGTTCGGGTGAGATTTCGTCACTTCCGGTTTCAGGCTAGGGCGGCTGAATGCAATTTCCGGCACTCAGTAGTACCAATAAGAGGAGGGACACAGCACACCTATCTCCACTCTCTGACGAAGCGCCGCACAGGCGTGAAACGCGTAAGAGAAAGAGATTTTTTCCCTATTCCTGTCTGCACCATGATGCATCAATAAAGAAGCCTTTTAACAACACTGCTGGAATCCTGTGAAGTCCTTATTGTTCAGCTGTGCTCTGCATTGCCGCGTCTCGTGGATACCAGATGTTCTACTTAACCCCGCAGAGGCACGCTTACAAGAAGAAAACGGGAACAGTTCACGTGAGTCACTGAACATTACAACAGTATTGGGAGGTATACTATAGGTGTTCATAGGCGTTTCAAGACTTTGTCCACATTGGGAGTGATGTGGTGGAGCTTATCTATCTCCATTTACAACACTCACCAGGACATTATATATATGTCAATATTGTACGCCCACCTACATACCTTAGTACTCACCCGCATATGACCGCACCCGTCTGATTATTCCTCTTCAATCAAGAAATTGTGACTGATTACATGTATATAACCTAGGGTCATTAGAGCACTATCACTGAACTTTGTTCTTTTACCTTGCATAACTCTACAATGCAATCTGTCTGTTTAGCCTTTATACTGTGTGTAACTATAACACTTGTTACTGGGACAGTGTCGTTACTACTGCAAAAAAGAGTTATGGTCTGAAGAACATCTGTGTTTTTACTCATGGATATTTTTTTAATTTGTCTATTATTAATCACAAAGAACTTCAAAATGTAACAGAAGTGAATAGCTGCTTGAACAATATATTTGGCACCAATGACATCACACTAGTTAATAAAAAAAAAAACCTTATAAGTAATATTTGTCATCTACAATGTGGAAAAGATGATCTTTGGCATACAATTAAGCACAGACATTACAAAAACATGTTGCAAATGTTAATGCTAAAATGTGTTTGGCTCGAGACTTTTTATATGAAGGTATTCACCAAAAGCATATAAGAAATCAAATGAAAATGCAAAACATGGATGCTAACTAACGTATATAAGTATAGATGTGCAAACTTGTCGGGATTCGGTTCATCAATGTTTCGCTAGAAAACCTTTCCACAGTTTCCTCAAACTTTTTTTACCAATTAAATTTATTTTACATTTCACTGGAGCCTGATTAAGTTCTAGCAAACGTGGTTTGAACTTATCTGAGGGAGAATCACTAATTGCCAGTATGGAGTATCACACTGTTTAATATTAACTGCCATTTAAGCACTTATGCCAGCTCAGGCTGCTATACCCTGCATTGGATCTTAGTGAATCCTGGAGTAAGTTCTAGTGAAATTAGCAAATTCCATGAGCAAATCTTTACTCAACTAATACCCTAAAATAATGCTCTCTCTCTCAATCTTTTTCAATGATATGAAATGTCTTTTTCGGGGTACACTGCTTAAATGTTTTTTAAACTGTGCAAAATATTATATTGGCAAAAAAGGACACATTTGATATGGTTCGTGAACTATGGTGAAAAGTTTGCACATTTCTATATATAATATTTTTAAAAAGCAATTTGGATTTTAATCATGTGAATTTATACATTGTACACTGGCGATGATGGGTAAGTGCCACTGGAGAATTGGTTACACATGCAATTAGTAGGATCAATTTGGTCTCCAGAAATATGATGCAAGCTTAAACGGAATCTTGATAATGGAATCAAAGCTTAAACTTCAATTAAAAAGAAAAAAGTGAGCTGATGATGGTAAGCAAAAAAGACTGGTGTTTTTTGACCTTTGAAATCTCTTTCTTTGTTCATTTTCACTGACTAAGTGAGTAACAAGCTGTGATGTCCAACTTTATGATGTAATCAAGCAGCCTTTTGTTATTATCTTTAGTCACAAGATGTTTTAGAGATTTGAAGCCATGATTATTTTTTCACTAGATGAAAAGAAAATATTGATTTTCCACATCTTGTGACTATAAAGAAAATGGAAGAAATATTGTCACATGTTTCTTCAAATTGCTTTTAGAAGCTACATAATATCTTTTCACAAGCTTGCCATGTCCCAGGTTAGCTCGTTAACAGTCTATAACTTCAAACTGTGTACCATTTATGGAATTTATCATTAAAATATGGGTCCTGATATCCACATTTCTAAATCACTGTGTGTCTTTGCTAACTAGGTTTTATTCTCCACATTGTGTTACACCTGTTTCAAGAACTAACCAGAATTTCCAAATGTAAAGGTGTTGACAATAATGTACAAGTGCACGTGATCCCAAATAGCTTAGGTAAATAGTAAAGATGGTTGAACCCTTTGTACAAGTTTGGAAATTTGACAAATGTCTTAATTGGGGGCCTCCACTTTGAACCCAACTTTCATTTTTATTGCAAGCGTTGATGGAAATATGCAACTTATTACACATATTTATATAAAAAGGAATTAAGAAGTGTGTTGATTTGCACGGACAAAGAATTCAAATAGCCTTTTCTGAAACAGTTTGCCTTTTCGCAAGTCACTTAAAAAAATTTAAAACAAGTTTTGGAAATCAAATGAACCCCTGAATAGCTGACCACTTGGGCTACTGAAAGCTTAATATTTGCATATATTGATTTTATTCTTTTGTGCAGATGTAGCAAGACTTTCTGGGGACAGTGGCTGTCGTGATGAAGCATGGAATCCATGCTTTGGAATGGGACCCCCGCATGTGGCAGCGGCACCGAGGACAGTAAGTCTTGCTACAGTTGTATTTTATGTGTAGGTTATTTATGTTGTATAATAACTGCTTTGTTGCCGAAAGGCATTATTATCCCAATGCATTGGTAGCCTCCAGCATCAAGGGTGTTACATTATTTTATGGCATCTGTACGTTCACCTAGCACAAAAGTACTTGCATTTTGTTTTTATAATTTTCTGATGTGCTGTTGGGATCTATAAAAAAAAAACATAAAAGCAAAAAGTACATGATCAACACCACCCTCACAACAACTATTAGCAAAAGTGACTCTGACTTGCCTTGTTTATTCTATATCTGAAAGTAACAAAAAAAGCAAATAAGCCCCTCATTGTTGTCAGCTTTATAAACAGAAGACACTATTAGTAGGCAATAGCCTTCAATGCCAAATCATTTGTTATCATCCTCATTATAAACAGTACATGGCCCTGGTACAACTAGTGAAAGTGGCACGGGGAAGATAAAAGAAAATCTTGTCAACCTCAGAAACAGCATCACACAATGTTACACAATAGAAAACTGTTGAGGTGGAGGTGTATAATGATAAAGAATATGTTGTAGTGGTGGCTGTTGCGGCACTGATGGTGGTAGCAGGGATAGCTCAAGCGGGGGGAGGGGCAAGACAGTTTCTTCTACAATGGCTCTTAGGCCAGCAGCAGCATGTACATCTTTGGTGGAGTTGTATCAATGTAAAGAAAGTGCACATTGAAGTTTGTTTTGACACTTTGCTCCATTTTCTGCGTGCGTTTGTGTCAACTGTTTCTTGCAAATTGTTAACCAGAAAAGTTTGCACCACATCTGGCATTTGTCCCTCCCCCTAACCCCCCCCCCACAAATACAAGATACAAAATTGGCGCAGTTTGCTTCATTTGATTACAATCTGTGCGTCATGCAACATCTCCATAACTTCTATTGTCACCCCCAAAATCGCAAGCTGACACTAAAAGCACAAAACTTGAAGCAAATAACTTTATTTATTGATGCAAAGAGGCGCAAGATGAAAATGATGCAATTTGCATGAATTTTGCTCCAAAAATTGCGTTGATACACTGGCGACACACTTTATTCGAGCTCGGCTAGTCCCACGAATTCGGGTATACCCGGGTGTATTGAGGTTTGTGACTGTTTTCTGCCCGAGTGCATTGAGGTATTTTCCAGGCAGGGATTGAAGCATTTTATTCCCGCTGGCTGCAATACTGCACAGTATATATATATAAACTGCATTACAATTCATGAATTTATGCCATCTGGTAGACACGCGAAGCATTCCAGCCTATTAAATCCTAATCATTATCATTTAACAGATCAGCCGCCCGTCAGCCAGGCATGAACCCAGGCTGGGAAGGCAAACGCAACGGGGCTTGTCAGAGGTGAGGAGCGGCGCATTCCAGGTATCTGCCAGGTACATACTGGGTATTTGCTCGAATAAAGTGTGTCGGTGCAGTACATCCCCCCCCCCCATTGTGGGTGGGCTGTCACAGGGTAACATCTCCCTCACATCATTGTGAGCTGTTTAGCTTATCTTGCTTATGTATATTATGGACAATATATTGTCCTTTATGTATATAAGCAAGACAGGGCTAATGCCAGCCTGGTGTAGGTGTTAGAAAATGTGCATTATATCTGCCGTTAATCCAGATCCGTTAAATATCGTAATGTGATTTATGGCATTTTCCGGTGGGAAAATGCAGTATTAGGCCTATTTTTTTTTCTGAATCCGATATTTATAACAGATTTGGTCAAAAATGTGTTATTTGCACTATAAAATAAAGCATTTTGTTAGGTTGTAATACTGCATTTTTTTATTAACGCAACTTGATGTACCCGGGCCATAGTGTCTGTTTCTCAAGCTGTGAGACTTGAAACACATGTGAAATCTCTTATTTGACTCCAGACTTTGTAACTACACCAGGAGTGCTCATTGTGTTGTTTACAGTAGGTGACAAAGTACTTTTTTTTTACTCTGCTCTCTCTAAGGTCAAACCACACTTTTTTTTCTCACTCATCAACACTCACAAATACAATCCACACAGTGTTTTCTCTGTATTTGACTCCCTCCTCCGACCTTCACCTCCTACTTCCGATCCTTCACATCTCCTCAGTCCTTTGCCGACTACTTTAAAGGCACCGTGTATGCTATCCTTAAGGAGATTCCATCTATGCTCACCCCCTCTTCGCTGCTGTAACATAATTCTCCTTCTTCGAAGTTTTACTCATTTTCTCCTGTTACAGAGTTGAAAGTTTCTTTCTTGATTGACTCTTCCCCCTCTACCACATGCCCTCTCAATCCTATTATCTCACCCCTCATCATAACTCTTAATCCAGTCTTAGTCCCCACTCTCACCCACCTCTTCAATTCCTCACTGTTCTCTGGCATTGCTTACTAAAGTAGCCAATGATCTACAATATAAGAAGCCAAATACAATGGTAATTTTCCCCTACTATTCCTGCTTAATCTCTCTACTGCCTTTGATACTGTTGATCAATCTTCTCCTTCATATTCTAAACTCTCTTGGTATCCGCAAACAAGCTCTATCCTGGCTCTCATTATACCTCTTCCATTGCACATTTCCGGTCTCTGTTGCGAACATGTCTTTGTCTTCTGTTGATCTGTCTGTGACGGGCAAGGGTAACCATGCTATACAATAAAGGTTAAGCCCTCTGGTTGCCCTTGGGTCCCATGGGTCCTTGGCAGCTACCAAGCACTATAATACAGGTATAATTACATGCAAAGTTAAAGTGACCCCTGTTTTTCCACTTTCCATGTTCCCTTTAGCCCAGGCTCATGAAACTTGCTGTGTGTAAGTTTTATGTGGGATATTTGGGTAAGATTGCAATTATTTTGTTTGCAGGAGTTCGGGGACCGGAGCTACAGGTAATTCCTTAATTCTACCCTGCGAGCAGACATGATTTGCTGGTACGCAAGTAGAATTACACTGGGGCTGCCCCGTGTCCCCCAGACTCCTGGTTTATGAGCCCCAATATCTCAGTCCTATATCCTTTACAGTCATGAGTCTCCCCAAGGTTCCAATGTATTTAAATATGTTTTGTGTGCTTTATACATTTATTATAAGCCTCTATGCAGTCAGCCAGTGCATCTGCTTAAGCCTGCAAGTCTGCATAGAGTACGGAGTTCAAAGAGGAGACGGGATGTTGAGAGGTGTCGGGGTGCTAAGTGGACGGAGCAGGGCATATTACTGAGTTCAGAGAACAGAGAGCCCCCTGAGGGGAGTACCTTCTGGTCTGCCAGACTTAGTGGAGCTTGCACAGTAGGTGGTTGACCATGGAAAGCGGCAGAATGTCAGCATTTTTCCCATTGGTTGATTCATATGTCCCACCCACGAGGCATCCCGAGCTGGCTTGACACGCCACCTCCTCTGACGTCAGCCAAGAAACAGGCCCCTGTTTCTATTGACTAGTGGGATAGTGATTCCACACTCTGGTCGCTCCTCCTACCTCAATGTTAAGGAAAGCTTAGCGGAGTGTATGTAAGGAGACAGCCGAGACAGAGAACCAGACCATCTAGTGACTTGTGTCGATGAGCTAAGGCGTCTTTTCAAAGTTGATCTGTTGCTAATGACAGAGCAACCGGCTTCGTTTTGAAGCTAGGAAAGTCTGCCTCACAGAGACTAAGTCGGACGCGAGGACCAAGTTCTGAGAATTGAACATAGCGGTCGCAACTGGGAACTGAAGCCGAAAAGAGGACCAGGAGTAACTGGTGTATATCCTGGACAGGGTAAGCTCATCTAAGTGGGTGCCCTGCACCTTGGAAAGCCTACATATCCCCCCCCAGACCACCAGTAAGTGTATTTTTGACTGTTTCTTGTGTAATTCTTCTTGTTGGATGGGGGTTTACCCAAAAAACACAATTCGTTTTTACTACCTTGTTTTGCCTAATGTATGATTCCGGTAATATATAAATGGTGTTAAAAGTACCTGATCTCCTGTGACACTAACTATTGGCACAGTATACCTCAGGGCCCTTTCTGGGCCCTCTCCTCTTTCTACACACTATCCCTTGGTGACCTCATAATCTTTTTTGGCCTTAGATATCATCTCTATGCAGATGGTACACAGATATATCTATCCACCTTTACTCTCACACCTGCAATCCAGCCCCAAGTCTCTGATTGCCTCATTATTATATCCTCGTGGATGCACTCCACTGCCTTAAACTTAATATGATTAAAACTGAGCTCCTCATATCTCCCCCTAAACATGACCCAATATCCCCTTTTTCCATCACCGTAAATGGTGACTTGGGCAACTAAGAGATTAATATATTATGTTCAACAATCTTCATATTATGTATTTAGTTACCTATTCTAGGTAGACAACTCCCTCACAACAACTATGTACCCCATAGTAAATATCTGCAGAACGGGGACTTTGAGAGTGTGATGCTAAGGGTTAATATCGAGGGACAACAAGTGTTAACGAATGTATAATATTTTGCTGATCGGAGTTACCGGTAGTACAGATATTTTACCCACAAATCGCATAAGATTTGCGGGTACCAATCTGGAGATAAAGACGTGGTGTGTTATGGATGTCCCATACAATGCATAGCTTAAACCTGACCTGTTTTGGGTTTTACATGTTCCCAATAAACATGAAAACTTGGGGAATGGAAGTTTTAGGTGGGATATTTGGGTCGGGGGACCCAGATACCGGGGGTCCTGTAATTCTGACAGACATGCAGGCATGTTTTCGGGTTCGTGAGGTGAATTACACCGGGGATCACCAGTGTCCCCCAGAATCCTGTTTTTATGAGCCCAAGTATCCCAGACCCATTTCCCACAAAGGTAAAAGATTTCCCAAAAGCTATACTTTATTAAAACAGTGTTTTAATGTTTTATCCATACTATATTAATGTCTGTACAGTCAGCCCGGGCACCTACATAGGTGCCGGGATGTCTGCATAGACATTGGAGTTCAAAGAAGGGAGGATGTCCAGAGGCGACAAAACTATTTGTGAGCAGGGAAAGATGATTTGCCTGGTCCGGAGAACAAAGGACACCGTTGGGATGCCTTTTGGACCGCCAGACCTGGTGGCGCCTGCCCAGCGAATAGCCCAGGAATACATACACTTGTGAATCTACTTATTTGCATAACATTTTTAACGTACGCAAATGTAATGTAATGCAAATTATTGTACGGCATTGCTTAATCAGAATCAAATAATGTAAAAAAAAAAAAAAAAAGGAATTTTCAATCGATTTTGAACAGGAGTTCAGTGCTTAATGAAAACATTGAGATGCGAAATCAGTACCAAAATATCCTAAACTGTGTTAATCCATAAAACACTTTAAGGCGTTTAAATGTGTTTTATGGAATAGCACTGCTTAGTAAATATGGCTTTTTATGTTATTTTGTTATATCTTCATGCTGCATTTTACAAACTTCCAAATCATACAAACTTACTAAAACATTGCTCTGCACTCCCGAAATTGATGAAAAACAAGAACAAACAGGAATACCAAATATTTTAGCTGACAATCTTCGCATAAAATGAGTACATAGTGCTGGCAGATACAGTTTCAAATGAATTTCAGTAAAAATGCTTTGGGGGAAAGAACAGGAACGTAACATTTTTAAAGAAAAAAATGGAAAGCCCTCAACTTTAGTTAAAGGAGAATACAGCTTTAAAAAAAAAAAAAAAAAAAATTATGATATCACCTGTAATGGGGTTACAGACGAGACCACAAGTATTCTAAAGCTTGCCTTAAACTAGCCTGGTTACATGCTGGGTATGTGCTGGGTGTAACCTGGCTAGTTTAAGGAAAGTTTAAGGCATTTCTGCATTGACTAATGACCCATAGGATTAAACAGCAGGGGTCCCTTGCATGTCCCATTCAGTTTGAATGAAACTGCCAGGGACTCCCACTGGTAATCTGATGGCCCATTAATCAATGCAGAAATGCTGGGTCTAGTTTAAGGCATGTGTCCAGCATGTACCTGGGTGTACCTGGGTCTTTTTGGCGATTGCAACTGGTTTGTGTTAGATTAACAATGGGCACTACAGTACATTTGTATCCATAAGTATAAGCACCCAAAATATGGACATAAATATACATACATTTCAGAAACAGTTACAATATAAGTGTAACCAATGTTATTTCAACTGCTGGTGCTCTGCAATGGGACATACACAACACACCAGCGGGAGAAGCGGCCATTGTTTTGAATCAGCTGCAGAAGAGAAACGCGTGGGGCTACTGTGCTATTTCACCAACGGGCACAACAGCATTGGCTACATCTATAGCATACTTAGGCCTACTGTAGATTCACTAAACTTTGTTAACTTGAACTAATACCGCGCCCATTAAAAATTAAAGGTTGGGTGTTAAAATGTATTAATTATTACTGTACTCACTATGAATTACTCCTTTATATATAGTTGGTGATATCAGATTTTTCTTAACTATGTATAAACTAGGTGCTTACCTGTAAAAAGTTGTTAAACATCGATTGCAATGCAGTTGTAGTGGCCGAGTATCACCCTTTTCAACCATAGGTTATGTACTGTAATAGTGTGTATTAAACAAAGCTATGACAACATTTGTTAAATCCTTTTGATGCCTGCCGCTACCAATGCATTGAAAATGGTAAAAAGGAAACGTGTGGAGCACAGCAAACAGATGAGAAAGGAGTACTGGGACACGACTTGTCGATAACTTAAAAAAAGGCTTTATTCCAAAACAAACATGTTTAGAAACAAAGAACATCCAAAAATGGACCTTCCTGGTGATGGGGGGAGGAAAAACAACATCTGGTGGTTAGAGGTCAGGGGGGGGAGGGTGGAGGAAACAAAGTGACCCTCCCCAACAGCCTGCCAGTGATCACCTCCATGACGTCCCTACCTGCTCTGATGATCTACTGTATATGATCCGGTGGGGAGGTGATCACGTTTGCAGCCCCATGCTGTGCAAAGTGGATCACCACTCCACTGGAACCTACAGATAATTAGAGAAGGTAGGGATCACGTGGGGGGTAATCAGTTATGTTGGGGAGGGTCCCTACTCTCTACCCTGACCCCCAATGTGGTATGTTATTTACTCCTCTCTCCCCAGTCAAAAGGGAGGGGGGATAATTTGTATAGTAGTTTAGAGAGAGAGGAGCTAGGCTCTTCTCATTATTTTTATTTTTATTATTCACCTTTTTTTAAAGTAATATCTCAGACGTCCCTTAGTGATCTTGAGTTATTATTGATCCAGAGGCACAGATTTAGCTGATGAGGGTGGAAAGGTTAGGGCAGAACCAGGCCATCACTGGTGTAGGAGGAGGGAAGAATCAGGAGGACTTCTTAAGGGCCATGCAAGTGCCACTTTTAGAAAGTCTATTGTCCTGTTCTAGCCTGCAGTATCCGTGCTTTTCCACCGAGACTGCTGCTACTCTGCTAGCTCTCTCAAAGAACATTCCAGACCCTTAAACCTGACACCTTTGCACCTGTGATCTACCTCTATCCTGCCTATATAAACTTCCTCTCATCCTGCCTATATAAACTTCCCCTTCCTGTCTTTCAGTGCCTGTTTATACTGGTTCCTCCAGCTCCTACTAGCTTCCTGTGTTTGCTGCTGTTACTATTGCTATTGTCCTGTTCCTGTCTCCTCGTTGCCGACCTCTGCTTGTGACCTGACCATGCTATCTGCCGCCTACCTCTGCTTGTGACCCTGACCACGCTACCTTTCACCTGCCTCCGACCTCTGCTTGTGACCATGACCACGCTGCCAGCTGTTCCTGCCACTGGGATCCACTCTAGTCGTAGATCCACCCTTGACATCTATACATGTCCTAAGAGCAGTGAAGGGATTAAGCAGTAGAGAGTTTAACACTTAATTTGCATCAGGCAGACAAAAACAAACATCATTTAGAATTGTTTCCAAATCTATTAAAACTCATGGTATTATATTATATGTTCTCATACACAACCATATTATAATCACAGAACTATGTAAATCTACAGTATTTGAGAGCCCATATATCTATAAACATGATATAAAAGGTCTTATCTTTACAGTATATGATGCTCTTTCCACCTTTCTTCAATACTAAATCTTCCTTTATGGCGGGATGGGAAGATACATGGCAGAGTACTTAAAAAAAGAATCCAATCTGTACAATTAATAGGGAGAATGACCTTAAGGTTTTTGTGGAAGTATTATCTAAATCAGTAAAATGTCATAAATGTTACCTGTAAGTATCTCCATTATGTTGCAGCAAAATGGGCTTTCTTTTCTACACATGGTGGATTTATTCTAAAATACTAGAGTACGTCCATGCAGATGCTCAGATATAAGGTACTGTATAACTTTTTGGTCTTTTGGCTAAGGGCAAACATACATTTTGCTTTGGAATAAAAAGTTACAGAACAAAAACATTTTATTAAGCTGTTTACTGTATCTGTATTCCAAAAAAAAAAATACAGATAGAGTTTTAGGTGCAAACCAAACAATTAATAAAAATATTAATAAAAAAACGATTACAGGTACCTAGTCTAATCTCGGTATTGAACACTAGGCTTCTCTAAGTATGTTTTAGCGGTGTTGAGTGTGATGTTCACTTGCTATGCAATTTAGTGAAAAAGTTGTATTTTGCTGTTTGCTTGCTCATGCAATACATCTCTCTCCCACTCCCAAAAGCCGTATTTCTGGTACAGAATCTCTGAGTTGCGAAATCTTGCAATTTTTTTTTTAAAATGCTCTCTTTCTTACCGCCTCTCCTTGCAAAAGTCCTATTTCAGTTCGGGATCAATGTTGTGAGTTTTGACAAAGCAAAAAAACAAATTTTGCAAAGTGCTGTGAAAATGTTGCCCATCTCTAATCATACAGATGCAGCGGCCATATTCGAACAAATCTCGAAATGGATTTCGAGATCTCCCCGTGATCCGCACAAGTTTTGCCGGGACAGACATAATTGCCCATCGGATTAACACAGCAGGGGTCCCTGCTTAATGTTTCAAATTAAATAAAACCCCACGATCTCCTGTGAGAGGCTCGCAGTTAGAGTGACTGATTCAGCCTCTTACTGCGTGTCTATTACAGACAGGCAGACCCCAGTAGGACTCACACAGCAGAGAACCCTTCTGTGTTAATCCGATGGGCCATTATGTCTGCAGCGGCAAAACTTGTGAAAATATCGCAACCTACACGCTGCATCTGAAACGGAAGTTTATTATCGAGAGCAATCATACTACTGTAGCTAATTCAATCATACAGTATAGGCTGCAAAATATAAGTTCTGCAGCTCATCCAATTTCTTTCAATGGGTGATCATAGATTCCTATGTACCACTTTTCACTCAATTTTCAGTGTTTATTCTATCTAATAAATTACACAAAGTCAGCTGATGAGAGTATAGTATACTCCAATATAAAGACCCACTTATAGAAAAGAGTCTTGCATACTTTAATATATACTGTGTGATCTATTCTAAGTAATGTATTAGTATCTTTATTTTATTTGTTTATAGAACATGATATATTAATCTCTTAGTAGCCCAAGCCGCTTTGCCATAGGGTTTTATAAGAAATCCTATTACATAACCCTATCTTAAAGTGTGATATCTCATTCTACTGCCCTTCCACAATTGCATCTCTATCTCTGATTAATAATCATTTCTATGTTACCACTTATTTGTACCCCTCGCTCTGTTAATGGAGTTAACACATTTTTAATGTATGGAAATGTTATGAATATTGCAATAACATTTGTTATTAATGTCAAATGTTGATGCAGCTACAGGATATTGACCTTTAGTAAATCTAGCCAAAGAGAGAAACACAAAAATAGTGCTAGATCTGTTTTGCTTTATATGTGTGGGCCATTACTTAATGAGGCCTATTAACACTGTTACTAACAAACAAACCTGTTTCCTCCACTCTATTTTAATGAATGCATTCCGTGTTAACCCTTTGTTTGTATTTTGCTGTGGCACTTTACTCAATAGCTGTTTCAGCTTGACATAGACTGCATCACACATCCCCTCTATTGTCCCAATCTTTGCCCCAGACTATAGCATACTGTAAGTAAAACAACGGCAATCATCCACACTAATGCCCAGAGGTAGCACATTATTGGTATAACAGCATTTACTATAGATATATATATATCTCAGGACATAATAACAATCATCTGTTTCTTAGCAGGTCTAAAAATTAGGTAAATACAACCTCAGATGAACAACAACACATGCATATTACACTGTGTCATGATTTATTTAACAAAAATAAAGCCAAAATGGAGAAGCTATGCGTGAAAAACTAAGTACACTCTTACTGCTTCCATAGGAATTAAGATGCTAAGTAGCAGACAGGTGCTGCTAATCAAATGCCCTTGATTCATTGATCATCAGCAAGTGTGACCACCTCTATAAAAGCTGAAGTTTTAGCAGTTTGCTGGTCTGGAGCGTTCAGGTGTGTGTTAACACAATGCCAAGGAGGAAATACATCAGCAATGATCTTAGAGAAGCAATTGTTGCTGCCCATCACCTGGGAAGGGTTAAAGGCCATTTCCAATCAATTTAAAGTCCACCATTCTACAGTGAGAAAGATTATTCAAAAGTGGAAAACATTCAAGAGAGTTGCCAATCTTCCCAGGAGTGGCCATCCCAGCAAATTCACCCCAAGGTCAGACCGTGCAATGCTCAGAGAAATTGTAAAAAAAAAAACAAGAGTTACTGTAGTGCCCACGGTTATTCTAACACAAACCAGTGGCAATCACCAAAAATACCCCAGGTACACGCTGGATACATGCCTTAAACTTGCCTTAAACTAGAACCAGCATTTCTGCATTGATAAATGGCCCATCAGATTAACAGCAGGGGTCCCTGGCAGTCCCATTCAAACGAATGGTACTGCCAGGGACCCCTGCTGTGTTAATCCTATGGGTCATTAGTCAATGCAGAAATGCCTTAAACTTGCCTTAAACTAGCCAGGTTACACCCAGCACATACCCAGAATGTAACCGGGCTAGTTTAAGGCAAGCTTTAGAATACTCGTGGTCTCGTCTGTACATCTCAGATTCTACAGGCCTCAGTTAGCATGTTAAATGTTAAAGTTCATGACAGTAAAATTAGAAAAAGACTGAACATGTAGGGTTTGTTTGGAAGGGTTACCAGGAGAAAGCCTATTCTCTCTAAAAAGAACATGGCAGCACGGCTTAGGTTTGCAAAGTTGCAACTGAACAAACCACAAACCATACAATTCAAAGAGGGTGTACTTTCTTTTTCACACAACTATCTATCTATATTAAGTTATGGTGGGTGAAAAATGCGACAGAAAACCTCCACCGTTAGCATATAGCAAATAAATATATAGCCAACCTCACGCTGATACCCATCAAGGTTGAAAAACTTGTGAGTGGTCTGTACTTGCTTTGCTAGTCCCATGCTGTGTTTAAAAGCTGTGTGAATGGCGATACATCAGATTAAATGGGCCCCATGTGTATGGATATTCCAGGCAAAAGGTGACACATTGTGGGCTCATTTGGATGTCATTTCCCAGAATACCTTGCTGCAGTGGGAGCACTGTATGCGAGGTGATAATGGTTGAAAGGCAGGGTTGCAGACCTGTCTAAGACATGTGAATGTGCTCACAAGTGATTTTATATATGCTTTTATGCTTTGACTTGTGGAACCTCAAAACATATGGCTGCCACTGTACATACCTTTTGAAAAGTATACTGTAGGTCAGATTCCTGTTCCTTGACATAGTATCTCTGTGCTGAAACAATCATGGTTTATATCTTAGCACAATTAATCTCTACCCAGGCACAACTGCAATGGGCATTGTTTCTGAGTTTAAACCCTCTAAGTGCTGTATCATTACCACCATTAAGTATTTTCACTGTTTAAAGCATACAGGGTACTTGCTAGTATCTCTGGCCCTGTGGGAAATGCCTTTTACACAAAAAAGCTAAATTTATGCCAGAGATTGAGAACCAACTAACCTGGATTTAATGATTAGGTCCTAATGTAGTGTGGACCACATGGGTATAACAATTTGACTCTGTTTGATCAGCCATAACCCATTGTTATCATCAAACCAACAGTTCAATTTCTCTAATGTCTTGACTGTGTGCAAGAACACAGAAAATAAGTTCCAACTGGCAGACCCCATTTCCTTGAAGCTTTCTTTGTTGGATATAAATTTAGATCACATCTGTGAAAAAGTTAAACTTGTGACCATAGACCTATTTTTTTCTTTTTGAACTTCCAGGGCAATTTGCATGTGTTGGATACGTAATTACACACAGGGGGATTTGTTCTGACCACCAGATCTTTCAAACCATTGCTTGCTGTTACTTCAAACTCCATTGAACTTAACCCAATTTCATCTCATTATGATGCATTTTTAGGTTTTCTTAATGTCCACTTGATGACAGCTTTTTTCAAGAATATTCTTTTTCATCATTGACACAAGGGTACAGATGTACATTGTTGTTACCAGCTTTCCTCACTCATACTCAAGAAATTAAAGACCAAAATATTGTTCTTAAAGGAAATGTGGTAAACTTGATAAAGTAGCTATTTATAAGCTTGTAGTAAATGTAAAATTAAAGATGCTCTTGTGCTCTGCATCATCCTATAATGGGTATTAATTTATACACATTGCTGTGCTTTACTACATAGCTGAGAAACTCCTACTGAGACTATTAGAATGAGCAGCATGTATTTAGGTTCTTTGTTAGTTGAATTGTTTAACCCTGGGAGCGCAGAACGTGATCTGAAACTCAGAGGAAAGGAAGATGAGAACGACTCCTCTTTCGTTTCCAGGTTAAGGGATGCCACGATCAGGTGGTCACTCTGAGGAGTAGTCCCATAATCATGATTTGCCAGAGTGGCTGTGGCACTCTGGTATCACTGCCCCTCCAAAAACCAAAGGGTTAAATCAGTGTCCTTGACAACATATCATGTGTTTCTGCTATCAACATTTAACACTTTATATTTCATGAAATTATTACTTTTTTCATATTGCAATTATTGATGCATTGAATTATTACACAGAATGTAGGGCCATGGTCTGTAAGCAATGGGCCCATGACTGTAGTGACGACATCCTGCAATGTATTACGGGTTGCTTTTTTTAATAAGAATGGGTGATCAGCGATTGGTTATGAGTTGATGGGTGGACATTCAGTAAGGAGAAAAGGTGCTTTGCAGGCTGAGGGCCACTATTTTTAAAAAGCACGAGGAACAGGTGCTCGTGACTTTTATAATCTTGAAGATGTATGTTTGTGGATATTATGTACATTATTTTTTCTCACAGCACACAGGATGTTGCTTGCCCGCTGAAGTTGGTTGAGAGTTTTTCCTGGTTCGATTCACAGTTGGGGCATGGTAAGGTACTGTATTAGCAATGTTGATAACCTTTGGATGTTGCGGGAATACAGTACATGCCCATTGGCCCTAGTGGTCAGTGGCTGGCATGATGTGGTTATTTGACTGTGTTTAAACTGTTTGATTATGTAAATGTTAGCTTACAAGTTTGTGTGTTGTAATCTAATGAATGCCGTGGCCAGTTTAGATCCAAACTGGTGTCCGTGTCTTATTGTGATTTGGGTGGAATGGCCAGGTTAGCAGGGAACACAGAATCTGGAAGTCAAGGATTCCGAAAAGTTCTTAATCTACTTTTGGTTATGCAGAACAGCCATGATATTTTAAGGACTATCTTGTAAGGAGGAAGAGGTGGTGGAGAACACAAACGTGTTGCCAGTGTAGGGGCTCTATCAATCATAGAACCACCATCTCTCTCGAATTATTGCACAGTGATTTTTCATTGTCCCCAAAAAGACCTTGCAGGTACTGATAACTACTTAAAATTATATAATGAACTGATATGTATCTGAAACTATGACCAGAGATTGGGATATTCCTTTTATCCTGGTGATTTGTGAAGAGTATCACATGAAAAAACAAACAGGGAGAAACATAGTGCAACACAGAGTTCTGTAAAAAAATAAAACAAACGGAGAAACATAGTGCAACACAGAGTTTTGTAAAAAAATAAAATAAACTGGGAGAAATATAGTGCAAGACATTTGATATCAGGTGTAAAAAGCTTGTGTGCTTGATTATGTATTATTAGTATTTCACATACAGTATAAGAGTTTTTCCAATATGTACAGTATAAGAAAAATCTGAAAATCATCAGTTGGCATACATATATACTCTATCTTGAAAAATATACACAATGTATCTTAAATATACAAAACTAGCTGTACCAAGCTCTTATTTTTAAATATCAATAACACATATTCAAGCACACCAGCTTTTTACACCTGATATCAAATGTCTTGCACTATATTTCTCCCAGTTTATTTCATTTTTTTACAAAACTCTGTGATACCGTACAAGGGATATCCCATCTCCAGTCATAGTTTTAGATACATATCAGTCAATTATATCCTTCTGAGTGCACATCAGTTCTTGCAAAGTCTCTCTGATGGATAGTGGCATTTCTGATTTTGAAGAAGAATCAGTGGACTTTCGGTAGCTTTTTGGACTTTATAGTTCCATTTTGTCATTTTAAAGTTTATGCATTTGCACTTATTTGTAACCTATATTTTACGTGTTAGTCGTTAGTCATTCCTATGTATATATTATTTGTAGTTAAGTGTAGCCCTCAGCACCTGGGGGTGTTATTTAGTGTATATTTCATGACTTCTTTTCAGGATCACTGCATTGAGAACACCCCTATCCCAGAATCTGCATGAGCTCCCTTTTCCATGTCATTGGCCCAGGACCATCACAGTACAAAAAGTGTGGAGTGGGGAGAGTTTCTACTGTCAATTAAGAATTTGGGCACAAGAGATACTGTATGAACTACAAATATGGTATTGAAAGAGCTCTACTCTTTGATAAAGCACTAAACGTGTAAGAGTGTTTTCATTGTGTGCTATATGTGCCAATACATTTTTTTGCAGTAACTTACTCTAAAGCCCTCTGAGTGTTCTTTTTTTGACTGTGAACCACCATTTTTTCTTATTTCTATCTTGAAAGAGTTGGAAAATGTACAGGGAATTATCTTAACATAATGGCCCTAATTAGAAATGTTTTACAGTTATCATTCAATGATAGGACATGTTGATTGCTGCTTCAGTATGCCAACACTAAGTACCAAGAGTGAATTAGATTTGGAGTAAGGCATGGTTCTGTTTTATTAGACACTGCATTCAGAAATACTTTATTGTGGAGGTAGAAAGCCACTTGTGGCCTGGGAACTGTCATTGGTCATAGCAGCTCAGATTGAATCTGTTCTGCAGAGCATTTTGTAATTAGCAACATGTTATGTAAGGGGGTGAATGTAACATTAAGAAACATTTATAAAATGTTATTTCTATCTAACTTCATAGTAAGTCGAGTTACAGGACGATCATTTTTAACCAAGCATGCTGAAATTATGAGATCCAATAAATGACGAATCCTGTCATTTAACTGTCTGCTAGTGCTACATTTCTATATTGCTATACAGTATGTATAAATATTATCATTAGTGTTCTGTTCTTTAGTCAAGACAGTTAACTAAATTGATTTTTTTCACCTCAGCTTCAACTCTGCTTTTCTCCGAACTGAATCTGGGAATCAGAAATATGTAAGATATATTTTCATAAAAAGCAGCTAAATATCAATCTACAGGCAAACTTACATCTAAGCAATTTTGAGACTCTCCCCAGAATATCAGACTAATTTATTTTTCAATCAAGGTTTAAGAAGTCACAATAAAAAACAATGTAACTATAGAAAAGCTTTTAGGAGTGATAACACTGAGAGATCAAGGTTTTAATCAGTAGAAGACTGCAATTTAGATAAATCAAAGAACATTTTATTTTATATATCTTGTTCTGATGAGAGAGAACATTACATCTCTTGGAAATAGAAAATAACATAAAGTGAACGAACACAATAAAACATTGACACCTGTCAGGCATGGATAGGTATAACTGATACTAATTTAATTGTTATACATCCTCACACAATATGTAGGCAAGATGGAATGGAAAAAAAAATCAGAATATCATTTAACCTTTCTACTGTAGGTCCATCAAATTTTATGTAACACATTTATAATTGCGCATTAAAATAATTAGACTTTTGTCAGAAAAGCCCATTCACTATATTTGAACCATGATGAAAACACACAATTCCAAATGATATGTGTGTGGAAATGGGATATTATAGATGTATATTAGATTTTTAATGATCTTTTCTATAGACTAGATTTGGCATGTGACATACTGTAGGATTCATTGGCAGTGTGGGTACAGACTATCACAAGTTGGGTTGTCAGACGTCACATATATACGGAATTGTCCAGTATTTCACTGACTTGTCCTGTTGTCCTCGGAAAGGTCTGCTTGGATGCATAATTGTTCAATATTTTAGTGCCTTGATGGGAAATGTCTGAATTTAAAATTATTTAAATTAAATCAGTCATTAAAACGGAATCGATTTTCACTGAGTGTAATAGTTACCTTTTCCGATAGATGTCACCTTACAATCAATTAGTTTCTTGGCTCAATTTGATCTGTGACTGGTAAGTGTGAGCTGTTTTGTTCTTGGGGATTTCAACGTCAACTGACTTGATACTAAAAACAACAAAATCCAGACAGAACTCAAGTCACTACACCTAACCCAACTAATTTCCCAACCCACAAGTACAAACCTAAAATCTCACAACCATTCATTGCTAGACTAGATTCTATCCTCTAGTCCCAACAGAATCCAATCCTCTCTTATTCTACCTGACATTTTCAGTGACCATGCAATAGTGTACTGTGTAAGGAAAATCAGATCCCCCATATAAATCCCTAAAGTTCTACTCACTAGAATATTTAGAAACTTTAACCCACAACAGTTTCTGGCTGATTTTACATACTGCCCTTGGTACAAAATCAACTCAATATCTTACCCCAATTCTGTGCTTGATTATTTTCAAACAGTATTCTTAAAACTGTGAGATACCCATGCTCCGCTATGAAGAATAAGGGTAGAGGGGGCTACACCTTCCGTGGGTTACAACCGAACTTATTGCACTTTACCATTTTAAGGATGTTTTGTGGAAAAGCAATACATAAACTGGAACTACAAAGGATCTTAATAACTACAGATGCACAAGACACGCAAAAGCCCAGGAGTGGCTCACCGAGTAAAGACAATGATTGACACTGAGATTGTTGCAGGGGAGCCTGGTTCAATTCCCGTTGTCAGCTCCTTGTGACCTTGGGCAAGTCACTTTATCTCTCTGTGCCTCGGGCACAAAAAAACACATACATTGTAATCTCCACGGGGCAGGGACCTGTGCCTGCAAAATGCCTCTGTAAAGCGCTGCATACAACTAGCAGCGTTATACAAGAACATGCTATAAAATATTACTATGACAATCTTCACCAGAATAAATCAAATCCAGCAAACCTCTGGAAGGTCATAAACAATATATTCTAGCCATCAACAACTATCTAATATCAAAAAGATGATATTATTATGGCAAATCTCACTGACATTGCAAACACTTTGTGGGGTGTGCTATTTCTCTATTAAAAAGTGGAACCCCAACTACAAACATGAAGCCCAATCTGGGAGAACCTCTGTAGCCCCACCCTCTCCCAACACTGCCAACAATTTTCAATTTGTCCCAGTATCTGAGGAGGAGATTACTCAAGGGCTCCTCAAATGAAAACTAAGCAGCCAATACAGACCAGTTCCTATGACTCTGTGTCTCAGCCACTACCACACAGCTTGCTTCACTAATCAACTCTATTTTGTCTATAGGCCATATCCCTAAGATCTGCAAACCTGCCAGACTTGTCCCAATCTTTAAAAAGGGTGGCAAAAACACTGTCTCAAACTAAAAGCCAATATTTCTTCTCCCAATACTATCCAAAGTCATGGGAAAATGTGCCCACTTCGAATTAAGTGATTACCATACCAAGACAAATTTCCTTAGCCAACTCCAATGAAGATTTTGCCCAAAATGCTCCACGGTAACTACACTCTTAAGAGTTTGCAATGAGATCCAGTGTGGAATGGAACTGAGACTTATTACTGGGGCAATAGTCCTAGATTTTGCAAAGACTTTTGATACTGTTGAACATGTTATCTTGCTAAACATACTCTAGTGCTCTGGAATAGGAGAGCATGCTTTAAACTGTTTCACTCCTACAGTACCTATCGGGTACTGTAGATCTCAACATGTGTCTATCTCGGGCTCTAACTCTAACTCCTTTTATATCACCTGCAGTGTCCCACAAGGCTCTGTTCTGGGGGCCCCACACTTCTCAGTCTTCATCAATGATCTACCTGTACCTACAGCTTGTAAAGGATCTTCAATACACATGTATGCAATGACAATCTTATAGGCACACAACCCTAGCCTCTCTGACCTTGAACACATACTTCAATCTGATTTTTCGAGACAAACTGGATTTCCCAAAACAAGCTCTTTTAAACACTGACAAGACTGTAACAATGGTATTTGGGGCCAAGGCTACATTTCTAAAGCTGCCAATGACAAAGCTACATATCAGAACAAAATATAATACCATTATAGTCCCTGTCACTAGTTT
This sequence comes from Ascaphus truei, assembly GCF_040206685.1. NCBI lineage: Eukaryota > Metazoa > Chordata > Amphibia > Anura > Ascaphidae > Ascaphus > Ascaphus truei. The sequence goes on along the minus strand of NC_134484.1, from coordinate 191,220,374 downwards.
TAAATATCTGGGCATATGGTTTGAGTCCCATTTAACATTTGGGTTGCCCATTGGTACACTGACATCCAAAACCTATGTCAAACTAGGTGTACTTTATTGGAACAAATTCTCCCTAAGCCAGCTGGTCAAAAAGGGCATCACACAGCAGATGCCAATGCCAATTATAGATTATGGGGACATAGTATATGGTAGAGCACCCCAAACTCACATTAGCAAACTAGATACCCTCTTTAACTCTATATGCCACTTTGTCTTCTAATGGAACTACAACACGTATCACTGTGAAATACTGTACTCAAAAAAACTAGATTGACTATCACTTGAGTCTAGGTGCAAAGTTCATCTTTCCTGTCTTGCCTTCAAATAATTTCTGAGCAAGCTACCCTCCTATCTGAACAAGATCCTCACTGCTACCACATGCAGCTCTTATCACCTGAGATCTGACTCCAAAAGAGTGTTCACAGTCCCATGGTTCAACAAAGAATCCAGCCGCTCCTTTTCTTACAGTGCAACCCACAACTGAAATAATCTACTTGATAATCTCAAATCCGCCACCAGACTATATTGCTTTAAAACTAATGCTGTCTTATTTTAATCTCATTTGTAACTAACTGTTACATACGCCTATAACATATAGGGGCCTATGCTATAAGCATCTATAAGCCACTTATCGAGCACTTATCGGTCAAATACCTACTGCTATTCAGTAAGCCTCAATAAGTGGGCGATAAAGGCATGAATCGCCAAAAATATCATCCGTCATAAAAAAATCGCCGGGTGAGCGTTGATAAGCCACTTATCGGCAGGTTCTAGTACTCGTGCAATTCTAGTAACCGCGATTAGGTTATCAAGGCCTATCGTGGCTCTAGAATGGTAAGTTTCTCCCCAAATCCTCACACCAGGAAAAGTTGGTGTGAGGCTGGTGAGAAGCTGCTGAGAGGCGGCGAGACAGGACATAAAAAAAAAATGCACTTTTCCTGCATTGGATTGATGCCGGGGGTCTCTGGAGCTGATATCCATTAATATCAGCACCAGAGACACCCGGCATGAATCCATGCAATAAAAATGCATTTACAGGCAACTTCATTACCTTAGCAGCTAACTGCTAAGGCAATGAAGTGGTTAAACCCTCACGCTACCCACCAAGGGCTAAATACCCCCTTCATCCACAATAAACACTAATACCCACCTCCTCTACCCCCACATGATTGATACCAGAGGCTGCGGGTGTCCTGGAGTCCTCAGGTGGTCCCCGTGGGTGTCTGTGGGCCCTCAGATGGTCCCCTCAGGTGTCCGGGGGTCTTTAGGTGGTCCATGAGGGTGTCCGGGGATCCTCATGTTGTCCCCGCAGGTGTCTCTGGGCCCTCGGGTGGTGTCCGGGGGTCCCTGCAGGCCTGTGGTATCAACATTGTGTAAAAAAATTTTTTTGCAATACAGTACATTGAAATAAATACACCCCTCTCTACCCAAAACATACAGTACAGTAATGGGCAAAATAACTATTTTCCAGATATGGATAATAGCTCATTTGCCCATTATAAAATTAAACATTAGCCAGCCAGCATAACTAAAGTAAATAAAAATTTTACTTACCCCTGCCATCATGAAGAGTATCCTGGTCAGCATACTCCAGGTCCATGCCCTCCATTGCCACAAAGAACACAATAAAAAATACAATCTAATGTCTCCAAATCCCTTAATTAACTTAGCAGTTAATAACTGCTATAGTAATTAATGAGTTAACTCCCGTTCCCCGCTACTCAACCATTGAGGCCTAACCACTCACCAAGGGACCACTACACCCAGCCTCTACCCATTGATTGGCATATAATATGGGCATGATAAACCACTATAGCAGTCAATGGTCACCCTAATAAAAAAGCATGAAGGCCAAAAATACACAATAATAAAAGATATACATAAGCACCAAAACACACCAATTAAATAAATAAAAGCACTAGCCAACTAATTAAATAAATAAAAGCACTAGCCAACCAATTAAATAAAATCACTAGCCAACCAATCAATTTAATTAATTAAAGCACTAACCAACAAAACAATTACTTAATTAATTTTAAACACTAGCCAACGAAACAATTAATGAATTTAAACCAGTAGCAAACAAAAACAAATAATTAATTTAAAATGTTAACCAATCCTAAAATGTACTAAAAACAAGCCATCCGAATTCCAAAGCTTTGAATCTAAACAATAAAAGCAAATAGAAAAAATTACAATCAATTCAAACAAGCATTTGCCAAAAAAATGCTTTGGCTGTCACTGTATTTATCTGCACCGTAAAGGGGCACAGATTAATACATAATCAGTCAATGGGCAATCACAAACCATAAAAATAAATAAATCCAATGAAAAAAAGACATTTACATACATTCCAAATTTTACTTACCTTTGGAAGTCTTCACCCTCCGAATCGCAGCGTATCTAAAAGCTCTTTACCCACGGCGCCATCACCCGCAATCCAACGCCATCCACCTTGAAGACCAGGATCAGGTAGAATTTTTTTTCTTTCTTTTATATTCTATCACCATCTTCTTTCTTGATCTGTCATTATTTTCTTATTTTCTTTAATCTTCTTTCTTTATCTGTCAATCCAAAACCCAATTGTAAATCCAGAACAGGATGGTCTCTCGTCGCTTCTTGAGGTAAAATGAGACATACAGGCCTTATATAGGGCCTGTAAAATCACATTTTATGGTCAGATGGTTCTTCTGACAGTTCTTCTCCGGAGACCCCCTGCTCATCTACACTTGTAATAAAATGTATATTAAAAAAAACTATTAATTTCGGGTGAGATTTGCGCAGGGAGAGGCAACTCTCTGAGCATCTATCTCTGCAGCTGAAAGAAATCGCCAGGTAAGGCCTTTTCAGAGAGGCTATCTTCACATCACCGGCTACTAACCCGTTTTGGGAATTTTGCTCACAGGTAATCGAGTCTTTCTGAATACGGTGATAGCAACGCTTAAAAAAATGGCAATTTAAATAGTCCGGCAATTTTTTTATGAACGTTTATAGCATAGGCCCCATAGTATCTTTAACTGTTAATAAAATGTCTTTACATATAATATATAACCCTGTTCATTTAATGTAACCATGTATTGTTATCCTACCTCTGTGGCCAGAACATACCTGAAAATGAGAGGTAACTCTCAATGTATTACATCGTGGTAAAACATTTGATAAATAAACTAAATAATTCAAATAATAAAGTTAGGACACTGCCTAGTCATCTCATAATACCATGACACCCATCCCTATAGGCATTACTTCTTCTCCCACAGCTATGTATTAGTTTGGTGCACGTCTTTCCCCAGCCGACCAAGCGCAGAGATGATAAAAACCAAAGAATATAGCGATCAAGCGGGAGATACATTCAGCTCAACGCCTTTGCAAATCATTCATCTCTCATTGCGATGTCCGACTTCCATACTGGAATCCAGCATCCCGTATTCTAAAAACGTAAATGTTGCAACCCTATTCACAATGTATCCCCTATAACTCACTAGAGGGGACCATGAAGCCTGGGCAAGATGATCTTCTTCCTAAAAATAATGCTTCTATTGCTTATGGGCATGGGAGTTAAGAGATATTTTTTTGGGGTAAGAATAAACAATGAAACAGATATTCAAAGTAGCAGCACAACAGGAATAGTGTCTAAATATGTGCAAACGGCGCTGTTTATCATATCATATGCATGGTATGCATAGTAGAAAAACAAGCACTACGTTTCGGGGCAGATACAACCTCCCTTTGTGCACCAAACATTAAATGTTGCAGTTTTTAGCAGTGGGCATCATTGAACTCATGTGCAAATGTGCCAAAATGTACAGTATTGCAAAAACAATTGCAAAAGAGGTGCATTTTGCTGTTTTATACCTACTGACTATGCCAGTTTTTTTTTTTTATAAATCTTTCTTTCAAATCCTTTACATTTGCCAATGAGCCTATTGTGATGCTTGAAATTGAATAGCATGAAAGCATTCAATCATGCATTGCCTTTTCTATCATTTTAAATTATTGGTTTATAAATGAAAGAATAACAAATATATCACTATTCGTGTTACATACTTTTTTGTTAACGAGGCTTATGCCACACTAATGAAAGGACGTACCGTAGCTGCAGTCAGTTCAACTTGAACACATAAAAAAATGTTTGGGCCACCTAAATAAAAACATATACATTTGTGTGTTAAAAATGTTAAACGCGTTAGTTTATGCAATTTCTAGAAATTGTGAATTAAGTAAAGATTATATATGGTGATTTTTGTGGCACTGAATCTGGACAATGATTTATATTTACTAAGTCGCACTATTGATAAGATACTTTTCGGCACAAGAAGGCAAGGCAAGAAAATAACATCCTCCAAATTTGGGATATTGAGCTACCCCAAGACCTAAGGAAGCAAACTTTCTATTGTGAAACCTGATGGATGTGATACTGCACTCTTCTTTGTTGTTTGGACTTGAAGTGACATACCTGTACATTCTCGTTCATATATTTAATTGATTATGCCTTTGGACTTTGGATTTGAGGAATCTGGGCTATATTAGTATTCTTCAAAACTCATTTTAGAAATATGAGGCTGTAATTTTAATTTTGAATGAATACATTTGCAGTTTTTTTTTAACTGGGCAGGGGGGTGATTTATGTCTGTGTGCGAAGTCAAGCAAACCTATATGCAGAAAAGTACTCTTTGGAGACATCTACTTCATTATTTTGAAATATTCGGACTAAAAGTGCAAGTGAGTTTTTTCTCTTGTTTCTGTTTAAGATCTTATTGATACTGTTAGTTTTATTTCTGTAAAATCTAGTTATAGAAGAATATAATTAATCATTTAGTACTTGCAATATTATTTTCTGTGGGTTTGAAACAGTAACCTTTACTCTGTAAACTCTGATACTGCCAATCCAGCTGTGTTGTATCGAAAGCCCCATTGACGTCTATTGGACTATCTGTGCAGTACCGCCAGATGGACGGTAGCAGAGATTTCAGGATAAGGGTAATTGCATACAAATTTGAGACACCTGCAACCCTATTAAACGGTGGAGAGCTCTTGTCTAGGTTTTGTTGATATCCTTGATAATGTCTAGATCAGTGGTTCCTAATTCCAGTATTCAAGGACCCCTACAAGTCCAGGTTTTAAGGATAACCCTGCTTGCTTGCGCATACATGGCATTGTCAAAATAATTCAGCCACCTGTGATAATCTGAGGATATCCTTAAAACCTGGACTGTTAGAGGTCCTTGAGGAATGGAGTTGGGAACCACTGATCAAAATGACTATTTGTACGTATGCCAATTTTCATAAAAAGTAGATGGGACAATCTCCTACAGTGACCCCACTTTAATTATGAACATTTACTATAACTTTAAAGACAGTAACCTTTAGAGTTTCATTATATTCTAAACATGAGTTACAGTAGTGTTATCACAATCTTCATCAACTGTGAGTGAAGTGACAATTCAAATTCTAGTCAATGCAGTTACTGTTGATCAAATTATTGCTCTCTTTTTGAATATTTTATTAAGAATATCCCATATATGTAAAGAGTTCAGAGTGATTCTACATGAAAAACTACACTTCAGTGTATAACTGACCTACTCGGTGCACTGTATATACTGTGCATACTGTATTTTCCTTAATCTTTTATGCATTTCCAGTATGGTTATTTAACTAAACCAGCGCGGTGTAGAATTTGTTTTTCCCTTCATAGTGTAATTCATTGACTTTCCTTAGTGTAAAATCAATCTGTTCTGTTTATATGGCATAAACAACAAGCCGTTTCACAGGAATGAGGCAAACCATATGTGGAGGTGTTTAAAAGAGCACAACAGGGAATACATGAAGGAAAGAAGCATCTGCACCTTCAGTATTTCCATGTCAAATCACAGGTGTATTGTAAAGAAGTTTATAGTTTTTATTGAAGAATAACATTACAGTTGTGCTGTTTACTGTTATTAACCCTTCCCTGTCCTGTTAGATAGATGAAGCAATGCAAAAAAAATAAGTATAGCTTGTTCTGCTCGGTTAGAGTATATTAAGGATACAAGTGAGCACCAGTATACAGAATTGTTAGATCTCGTTATCTCTCTAATGCACAATCTGCTTGTATAATTCAAAAAACAATTAGCTATAAGCAGCTTCGCAGCAAATATTTGAAATGCAAATGTAACATATAGAGTACTTCCAGTCTATGGGGCCTACTCTAGTAGCTTCAATAACTTTGCTGCTATCTGGAACGATGTGGCATGACCCTACCAAACGGTTTGTCATTTGTGTTACCACAGTATTCAGAAAGAATCTGAAACCATTTCCACAAGTCTCAAACAGTGAGGTAGAAAAATGCCAATACCGGTCAGCGTAGCAGCCGTGGTATCTCAGCCTCTCTCTAAGTTCTCCCCTCTACGATCTGCACAGAAAGCCGCATCTTCCTGCACAGCTTTAACAGGCGATCGCAGTGTTTTTATTTACATTTTGATAACAGTGTATGGGAGCAGTATGGTCTCCGGAGCCGAACTGCATTCATTTCAGGTCTGGGGACACCCTGCTTCCTGAGATACTGTATGGGTTGCCGGTATCTCCTATGCATTTAAATGTCCTGGTCATGTGACGCGGGCAATTTAAACATTGCAGGGTGATACCGGCACCCCATACCGGTGCCTGTAACTCGGGAAGCAGGGGGTACCGGGGCTTAAATCAATGCTGTTCAGCTCCGGAGACCCCCTGCTCCTGTACACTAGTATTAAAATGTAAATAAAAACAGCTTCATTATCTTAGTGGCTAGCCGCTAAGGCCACGAAGGAGTTAAATCTGAGTATCCAGTTTGTTGGGGGTAAAGGGGGTGGATGAAGGGGGTAATTGCCCCAGTGTGGATGGTTAGGCCTCCCGGGAAGGTTGTGGGAAGAGTTAACCCCTTCTCTACCATAGTGGTGGTAACCGCTATTGTAATGAAGAGGTTAACCACTCCCACTACCCACATGAGAGGCCTAACCATCAACCCTTTGGGCAACTACCCCCTCTACCCAATACCTCTACCCTATATGGCCACTAACCCCTTAATCACCTTAGCGATTAGTAACCGCTAAGTAATTAAGGAGATAACACCCCTCCCCTGAAACCCACCTAACCATCCTCCCCGGGGAAACTAACCCCACCCTCTACCCATTGATTTGCACAGTGGTACACCATGTTCATATAATATGGGCATGATTTGCAACTATGGCATTAAATGGGCAATCTAAAAAAAATCAAGCATCAAAAAACCAATCACCAAAAATATACAACAAATCAAAAAACCAAGCATCAAAACTACAAAACAATTAAATAAAACAATAACCAAAAACACAAAACATAACAATTACATAAAAACAAGTATTTGCATTGCTTGTCACTGTGTTTACTGTATCTATAGCCCTAAAGGGGCACAGATAAACACATTGGCAGTCAATGAACAACTTTAAAAAAAAAAAACAATACACAAGTAAATAACATACAATCAATGTTTTCTTACCTTTGATGTCTGCACCCCATCCTGCGCGAGCACCAACACTTGACCCTCGACAGCCGATGCTAAGAAGTCTGTGATCAAATCTTGATTGAAGAGACATCTCCAATGGGGCGGATGTTGTCCCGTTGGCTTCTTAAGCTCAAATGAGATGGGACAGGCCTTATATAAGGCCTGCGATGTTACAATTGAGTACATCAAATGTAGCAAATGTGGTACCCCCCAATCCAAGTGGCTGGTGTAACACTGTGCGGATCAATGGGTAGAGGGTGAGGGTAGTTGACCCGGGAAGGATGGTAAGATGGCCAGGGTGAGTAGCGGGGGAGGGGTGTTAAAGCCTTAATTACTATAGCGGTTACTAACAGGTAAGGGAGATTAAGGGGTTAGTTGCCATTATATTTTTTTATTGTACTGTTGCTGCCCCTGGAGGATATGGACACAGAGGATGGAGATGAGGATGACTTTCATCCTGGCAGGGATAAGCAGAACTTTTTTTTCTTTATGCTGGCTGGATAATGTTTAATTTTTAATGGGCAAATTAGCTATTCTCCAGATCTGTATAATTGTAATTTTGCCCATTACTTTACTGTATGTGTTGGAGGGGGGGGGGTTGTTGGGGGTAGAGGGGGTGCCCAACCATTGCCATTGGGATTATCTTTGCTCCCATTGAGGGCAGAGTTAAACACACTGGCAATCAAGGGGTGTATTGGCTAGTATTGTGTTTCAATGTTTATTGGGTGTAGCGGGGGTGGGTGAAGGTGGTATTTGGCCCGTGGTGGGTGTTTGTGCTTATCGGGTGGGTAGTGGAAGGGTTAACCCCTTCATTATCTTAGTAGTAGTAACCACTAAGGTAATGAAGGGGTTTAATCCTCCTGCTACCCTCCTGGTAAGCACCCACCATGGGCCAAATACCACCTTTACCCACCACCTCTACCCAGAAAAAAACGGGCACTGGTATTTAACCTCTTCATTACCTTAGGGGCTAGCCACTAAGGTAATGAAGCTGTCTGTAAATGTTTTTTTATTGCATTGGATTGAAGCCGGGGGTCTCCGGAGCTAGTATGAATGTGTATCAGCTCCGGAAACTCCTGGCTTCAATCTTTTGCAATACTGCACCGACACACTTTATTCGAGCAAATACCCAGTATGTACCTGGCAGATACCTGGAATGCGCCGCTCCTCACCTCTGACAAGCCCCGTTGCATTTGCCTTCCCAGCCTGGGTTCATGCCTGGCTGATGGGCGGCTGATCTGTTAAATGATAATGATTAGGATTTAATAGGCTGCAATGCTTCGCGTGTCTACCAGATGGCATAAATTCATGAATTGTAATGCAGTTTATATGTATATACTGTGCAGTATTGCAGCCAGCGGGAATAGAATGCTTCAATCCCTGCCTGGAAAATACCTCAATGCACTCGGGCAGAAAACAGTCACAAACCTCAATACACCCGGGTATACCCGAATTCGTGGGACTAGCCGAGCTCGGATAAAGTGTGTCGCCAGTGTACAAGTACATTTCTTTTCTACGTCCTACTCGTAAATCCCATCCCGCCACCCTTGGAGTGGCAAGATGAGATCTGCGTCAAGTTCGCTAGTTCAGAGCCCACATGATATGATATTATTGGAGCTACTAGAATAGCTTGATCTTATAAAAATGGCGATCGGGAGCTGTTTTCTTCTCCCACTCGGTGTTTGAGCAGGAGCGAGACTACTTGGGGAGATGCACCTCCCGAATTAGTTTGGTAGGTCATTGGTGGTTTCTGAATAGCAAACTGGCCAAATTGTTCGGGAAGTACTCAAAATCCTTGATGAGTTAGTTATCGAAGTTTATAGAATAGGCCCCTATAACTTCTATTGAAACGGTCTGTTATCCCCATTTGTCAGTGACTTTAAACACATTTTTGCCGAATTATATCTTCATTAGCAAAGTAAATTAATGTACCAAGATTTATCGTTAGTAAACTAACACAGAACATATGAATGAATAGCTATATTATTAGTCACACAATGACTATGTATAGATAGAGATGTTTGTTAAACTGTTCACTGCCAGAATGGGTTTGCACTGGGTCTTGCTATGACTTTGGAAACGTGACTTTACATCTCTCCCTATACTTTATTATTTTTATAATTGTTGTCCAATTAAAGATGGGCAGTCACGCTGGCTCAAAATTCCAGCCTCCCCTTTCCCCGACAAACTCTATAGGTCTAAGTCTAACAAAAAAAGGCTTGGATCTATGGGCCTGAGTCCGAAACGAAGCAAACTCTTGTTTCTATATTGGATTTGGGTTTAGGCTCAGCCCTTCAACTCTCCCAAGACTTACCTCCATCCTCCCTCGCAGGTCCCCAGTGCAACTGTAGGATCCCCAATGGTCCCTCTTTCTCTGACACTGGGAAATGATTGCATCATAGGAGAAGTTGGGGCTAGCAGGAGAGAGACAGCCTGCAGTTAACCCCTGAAACCCTACATTTGTACCAGAAGAGGAAGGAACCCCCTCTCCCCATGTGACAATCTCCATGCCATATGTCACCTACTCCCTGTCTCCCCTCCCCCACATCTCCTTGTCTTCCATACTTTTCTTTACAAAACCAAGACCAATCAAATTGTGGTGAAAATGGCCACCCTTATATACACCAGCACTATGTACAATGTCATCGACATTCAAGAAAAAGTAGCAATTGCTATCACAGATAGAAGAACACACACACACACACACACACACACACACACACACACACACACACACACATACACACAAAATAAATATAAACATGTGAATCAATTAAAATAATAAAATAAGGACCACACAGTCAATGTGCTTCTTTTACATTGTGACAAAATAAGCTAATTAAGATGTTATGTTATCTTTGACCAGAGCTTTGGAAATAGGCACAGAACAACATTTATGCAAGGATGCAAATGCAATCTTGCAGAATTAAAGAGCCTTAGAATTATTTGTGCTGTTTAAATTTGCTGGGAAGGAATTGCATTAGGAAATGAGGCAATCATCCAGAACTCTTCATTTCTTCAGTTACTTAATTAGAAAGTGAGTTCGGTCTAAGGAAGGGAAAAGATTAGTGTTGTGTGGTGAGATTGCTAAACGTATTTTCAATGTGAATGGGTTTTGGATGAATGTATGTATATTTATTTTTATTCAATTCTGTGGTCAATGATATTATCATGTCAATATGATCCTCACGTTGTAGACAAAAAAAAAAGCAACTGGGAGAGCCTGAATATTTCTTATATCGATTAGCTAGCATGCTTTGTGTGTACTATGTCAAATAATACAATAAAACGTGCATATATATATGTATAGACATATACACATATGCACATATACACATATACACACATATACACATATACACACATATACACACATATACACACATATACACATATATATATATACTTACTTATATTTAATTTTTTTTATGACTAGGCAAAAGACAAGAGAAATATTACTCAGGCGTGCAAAAATATGTCTTCATGAAATTGGGTGGAAGCAGTGGTTCAGTGATTAAAGGCACTAACTGAAAACAATGACACTGACTTTGTAGCAAATCACTTTGTGACCTTGGGCAAATCATTTTCTCTCCATGTTGTTCAGGCAGGAATTAATTCGGCACTGTGTATAATATATATATATATATCACATCACCTTGAGAAAGGTCCCGCACGAGGACTGAAACGTTGGATAAGATGTCTTGTTAATACAAATGTCTTTTCACCACTTACCTGGAGTGCTGCCTTTGATATTCGTCTTCAAACGGTATTGTATTGCCTATTTTATACCATACAGGATTTGCACCCACATTGTTTCAACCAGACGGAGTGCCTATTGTTCTGCACCATCTACTATTGTTCTGCACCATGCACCCACATTGTTTCAACCAGACGGAGTGCCTATTGTTCTTCTATCATCTACATATATATATATATACATATATAAATCTATATACATATATATATACACACACACACACACACACACACACACACACACACACACACACACACACACACACACACACACACACACACACACATTTTATATATATATATATATATATATACATATATATAAAATGTGTGTGTGTGTGTACACATATATACATATATACATATATACATCTATATACATATATACATACACACACACACACACACACATTTTATATATATATATATAAAATGTGTGTGTGTGTGTGTGTGTGTGTGTGTATGTATATATGTGTATATATATGTATATATGCCAGTCTGGGTTGTCTGTTGGGGGTCCACCCTCTGGCGGCTCCAGGATCCGCAGCGCCCTGTAATAGAGGATCTGGTTTCAGGGTGTCTTGCCAGCAGCACAGTCCTTCTGTGCTCAAGACAACTGAGTCCCTCTGTGCTCAAGTGATCTCTCCTGCAGTTTTTGCAGCAGGATTTTCTGCCTGTCTAATGAGCCAGGTGGAGTCTGGTTATATCTCTGTACCTGCAAATACTACTGGACTCATCAGACCAATTCAGGCTTTCTATTGATGTTCTTTTAGACAGGGGTAAAGGGCCTGTTACACTCACACAAACAGTGTTACTCTGAAATTAAATTTTAAAGTTCATGACAGTACAATTATAAAAAGACTGAATAAGTATGGTTTGTTTGGAAGGGTTGCCAGGAGAAAGTCTCTTCTCTCTAAAAAGAACATGGCAACACAGCTTAGGTTTGCAAAGTTGCATCTGAACAAACCACAAGACTTCAGGAACAATGTCCTTTGGACAGACGAGACCAAAGTGGAGATGTTTGGCCATAATGCACAGCGCCACGTTTGGCGAAAACCAAACACAGCATATCAGCACAAACACTTCATACCAACTGTCAAGCACGGTGGTGGAGGGGTGATGATTTGGGCTTGTTTTGCAGCCACAGGACCTGTGAACCTTGCAGTCATTGAGTCGACCATGAACTCCTCTGTGTACCAAAGTATTCTAGTGTCAAATGTGAGGCCATCTATCCGACAGCTAAAGCTTGGACACAATTGAGTCAAATCAAAACATGAATTTTAATCTTAAAATCACCATATTGCATGTTAAAATAAATCCAGCATCTATTGTAAATATAAGCCAACAAATCAGCAGCTCCACAAATGTATATGAAATGTCACACAATTGAATTGAGTGTGTACATGATGCAATTAATCTGTGCATCATGTAACACTATGCAAAATATATGTAACAATAAAATACACTATGAACACTGTCCCCTAACCACCAATGCCATCATGAAAATCAATTAGAAACTAACCAACATCAATACAATTAGCATCAATCAATTAATCCATTTCCTCAAACAATTAAAATACAATACAAATCAATTATACAATTCCCTATTCAATTGCTAAAGCCAAACAATTGCCAAAACAATTCTAATTTAAAGTAACCACCATCATTCTAATCTAACTACCATAAAGAAGTCATTACCTAAATACAAATTACATTATTAACAACAATGACAAAATAAAGATGCTATATACATTATCCATATATGAAAAGAACCTAAACATGAGCCAAACAATCAATTATTATCCCTGTATGTCTATCGATACAGATAGATAAACATAACATACAGGGGCAATAATAGAGCATAAAATACAATCCATACAAAAGTCACATAGAATACACCCATTCAGTGTCCGTGAATGTATGTATATACATAGATACATTAACGGGCATTAAATGGGACTGAAAAAATAAGACATGAATGAAAAATCAAAAAAACCTGTAAAAGTAAAAATAATAAACTTTTCTTTTGTTTACTCACCATTAGATGTCCACTCACCGAAATCCAAGCGACCCGGAAGCACAGGAACCAATCCACAGGTAAGCCATAAAATAAAAAACCATAACAAATCCACGTCTGTGTCTTCTTTCTTCTTTGGGGTCTTTTGGGGTCTTCTTCCGTCTTCTTCCGTCTTCTTACGCCACGCCCTTCTCTTCTTAGGAGGGGAGATGTTCCCTCCTCGGCGACTAGCTTCAAAATGAGGCGACACAGGCTTTTATAGGCCTATGACGTCACATTTTGGTCAAATGTTTCCCATGGTCCTGATTGGGCCGTGAAAAACATTTGATTTGGCCGAGCCCAAAAAAAATGATGTCATTTAAAGGCAATGAAAGCACAGCCAATCAGAATGTCTTTGCTTCAATTGCCTTTAAGATGACGTCATTAAAAGAAACATGGCCGGTCTCACATGGTACGGTAGCCAATCAGAGCGTGGGAACTCCATCCCATCTCTGATTGGCTCTAGTAGACCATGTGACAGAGGCTTGGGGGAGAACGGATGTGACGTCTTTGAAAGCCTGTCACATGGTACTAGAGCCAATCAGAGTTGGGATGTATTTCCCACGCTCTGATTGGCTACCGTACCATGTGAGACCGGCCATGTTTCTTTTAATGACGTCATCTTAAAGGCAATTGAAGCAAAGCCATTCTGATTGGCTGTGCTTTCATTGCCTTTAAATGACGTCATCATTTTTTTTTGGCTCTGCCAAATCACATGTTTTTCACGGCCCAATCAGGACCGTGGGAAACATTTGACCAAAATGTGACGTCATAGGCCTATAAAAGCCTATGTCGCCTCATTTTGAAGCTAGTCGCCGAGGAGGGAACATCTCCCCTCCTAAGAAGAGAAGAAGGGTGTGGCGTAAGAAGACGGAAGAAGCCGGAAGAAGCCGAAGAAGACCCCAAAGAAGAAAAGAAGACCTCAAGACAGACGGGAAGGATTACAAATAGAAGGAAAAGACACAGACGTGGATTTATTATGGTTTATTATTTTATGGTTTACCTGTGGATTGGTTCCTGTGCTTCCGGGTCGCTTGGATTTCGGTGAGTGGGCACCTAATGGTGAATAAACAAAAGAAAAGTTTATTATTTTTACTTTTACAGGTTTTTTTGATTTTTCATTCATGTCTTTTATTTTTTCAGTCCCATTTAATGCCCGTTAATGTATATATGTATATACATACATTCACGGACACTGAATGGGTGTATTCTATGTGACTTTTGTATGTAAATGCATTGTTTTTTATGCTGTATTATTGCCCCTGTATTTTATGTATATCTATCTATATGGATAGACATACAGGGATAATAATTGATTGGTTTGCTAATGTTTATGTTCTTTTCGTGTATGGCTAATGTATTTATCAGCTTTATTTTGTAATTGTTGTGAATAATGTAATTTGTATTTAGTTACAGGTTATTTGTAATGGCTTCTTTATGGTACTTAGATTAGAATGATGGTGGTTACTTTAAGTTAGAATTGTTTTGGCAATGGTTTGGCTTTAGGAATTGAATAGGGAATTGTATAATTGATTTGTATTGTATTGTAATTGTTTGAGGAAATGGATTAATTGATTGATGCTAATTGTATTGCTGTTGCTTAGTTTATAATTGATTTTCATGATGGCATTGCTGGTTAGGGGACATTGTTCATATTGTATTTTATTTGTTACATATATTTTGCATAGTGTTACATGATGCACAAATGAATTGCATAATGTACACACTCTATGCAATTGTGTGACATTTCATAGACATTTGTGTAGCTGCAGTTTGTTTTTTTTATATTTACAATGGCTGCTGGATTTATTTTAACATGCAATGTGGTGATTTTAAGATTAAAAATGCATGTTTTGATTTATGCATGTTTTATGTGTTTAATAATGGGCAAATAATCTATTATCCATATCTGGATAATAGTTATTTGGCACATTATTGTACTGTATGTGTTGGTGGGGGGGATGTATGTATTGAATGTATAGGTCCGGTTTATTTATTTTACATTCAGGGTTGGTTCCTTGGTTCTGCGTGAGACCTCTGGAGACCACCTGCGGTATCCTCGGGTATCTCACGGGTATCAGGCTGGTGGTTCCACGGGTGACACCTGCGGGGAAGAACTGGTGGCCTCACGTCTGTGGGGGCACCGCGGACCCGTAGTGTGCGGGGAAGAACTGGTGGTCCCACATCCGTGGGGGCACCGCAGACCCGTAGTGAGCACCTGTGAGTCCCCAGACCACCGTGGGAACCACCCGATGCCCCGCAGACAACTGTGGGTCTGACCCGGGGCTCCCAGACATCCACGGGCCTACCGTGGGGACCCAATTGTGGCCCACGGTGACCCGCGGAGACCACCTGGGGGCCATGGCGCTTGGCGGGACCCACCAACAGGCCTCCAGAACCTGTGTGAAACAAGTTGCTGGTATCCTATAGGTCTGTCAGGTGACCCTCCAGGCCCGCCAGGGACTCGCGTGGGGCTGAGGTATGAACCCTGTATATAAAAAGATAAATCATGTATTTATGGGGGGGCACAGGGGGTGGGTTATGTATTTAATAAATAGAATGATGTTTATTGTGGGGCAGTGTTTTGTTTTTATTGTGGGTACTGGGGGTGGGGGTAGGAGGTATTAGCCCCAAGGGTATGTGGGTAGGCCTCCCTTGTGGGTAGTGGGTGAGGGTAGTTAGGCCTCACGGGGTGGGGGGTTAGTGTGGGAGGGTATATAGGCCTCCCGAGTGGTGGGTGAGTGCGGGTTAACCCCTTAATGACTGTAGCAGTTAATAACCGCTATGGTGATTAAGGGGTTAGGGGACATTACATTGGCTATTGTAATTGTTGTGCATGTTTTGCAGCACCGTAGGGGCATGGGCAGAATGAAGATGAGGATGAAGACGGCCTTCATCGTGGGTGCCTGTAAAAGGTAAGTGTAATATGTTTTGACTGTATTTATTGAATGTTATATGTATTTAAAAGGCCAAATGCATTATTATCCATATTTGGATAATAGTAATTTTGGCCATTACTGTATTGTATGTGTTAGGGGGGGTGTATTTAGTTATAATTATTGTTTGTTTTGGAGGTGCAACATTGGTACCGCAGGCCCGCGGGTACCCCGGGACGGCCGCGGGGACCCCCGGACTCCCGCAGGGACCCCTGCACTCCCACGGGGACCCCCGCTTGGTGATCCAGGGACCCCCGGACACCCGCGGGGTCAGCCGGGGACACCCGCTGGCCTGCTGTATGAGTTTTGTGCATGCAAAAATAAAAAGCAAGAATTTTTTCTAAGTCCAGATTTCTATGCGTCTACTCTGACCTGACGTGTTCTGATCAACGCAACTTTCGCGTTTGCTAAGGTTGCGTTGCTTAGTGCATCCCGCTTAAGGGCAGAATTTCACTCAAACAGGGTTGCGAACGAGCAAAGTTGGACTTTCCTGAAAAAAGTAATTTTTAGATCACAAAGTGCCTGTTAGCGTTGCTTAGTGCATCGAGTTGAGCAAAAAATCACGTTTGAAGAGCACTTTGCGGTCTAAAAGTGACTTAACGGAGCTTAGTGCATAGCCCCCTATGTACATAAAAGGCGCTATAAAAATAAAAAACATACATACACGCACACATCAGAACACCAAAGTGTTTATGTACAGTATCAAGAAAGTGGTCAGTGGTGTATTTTTTTCAGTCTGAATTGCAAGGTATTTATTAAGTGTATGTCTACTGTTGTAGAAATTGGTGCATACTGTTCTAGTATTCTGAGCTAAAAAAAAAGATTTAGGGGCCTATTCTAGTAGCTTCAATAAGTAAATTGTCAAGCTTTTTGAGCATTTCCTCTACAATTTGGCAAGGTTGCTATTCAGAAAGCTTCAATGACCTGCCAAACTCGTGCGGGAAGTGCATCTCCCCGAGCAGTACTGCTGCGGCCCAAACAGCTCTAACTCGCATTTTTTTTATAAAATCAACCTATTCTAGAAGCTCCGATGAGAACATCGAGGATCTAACCTAGCGAGCTCCTCACACATTTCTTCTCACTTTGAGATCAAATTTGCTGTAGGAATTTTTTATTTTTTTTATTTTTTCTGCAACGGATTGAAGCCGGGAGTCTCCAGAGCTGGGGTGGGTAGCGGGGGTGGGTGAAGGGGGTAGGAGGTGAAGGGGGTATATGGCATGTGGTGGGTGTTTAGGCCTTGCAGGAGGTTGCAGGAGGAGTTAAACACTTCATTACCATAGCGGTTACCACCGCTATGGTAGTGAAGGGGTTAACTCCTCCCACCACCTTCCCGGCAGGCCTAACCACCCACCCTGGGGCAACTATTCCCTTCACCACCCCCTGTACTCACCAAAAAAACAGGTACTCGGGTGTAACCCCTTCATTGCCTTACCAGCTAGCCGCTACGGTAATGAAGCTGTTTTTATTTACATTTGAATAAGAGTGTACTCTAGCAGTAGGTCTCCGGAGCGGATCCGCATTAATTTCATTCCCAGGGACCTGCTGCTTCCTGAGTTACAGGTCCCAGTGTAGGGTGCCGGTATCCCCTTGCAATGTTTAAATCTCCCGTGTCACGAAAATGACATTTAAACACATAGGAGATACCGGAACCAAATAGCCTGTATCTCGAGATGCAAGGGGTGCTCGGACCTGAAATGAATCCGGTTCTGCTCCGGAGACCACCTGCTACAGTACATTGTTATTAAAATGTAAATGAAAGCTGCATGATCGCCTGTAAGAGCTGTGAAGGGAGCTGCAGCTCTCTCTGTGCAGTTCTCTCTGTGCAGCTCTTCCAGACTGCAGCCAGATCGCGCGGGGGAGAACTTATAAAAAGACTAAGATACCATCGCTGCTGTCCCGTACGGTATTGGCATTTTCTTACGTCACGGTTTGTCACTTGTGGAAATGGTTTTGAAGTGAAACTTCTTAGCTGGCGGTGGCTCATTGTAAAATCTCATAGGGTAACAAGAATTCAGTTGTAACTTTGTTTGAAACGTAATTAGCATACTGCGCATGTGCACAATTGTGCTGCAGTAGTACCGATGACCACTAGTTCATCTTATTACTGTCAATGATTGTGCTAATAATGCTGGCTACGGTGTTAGCGCTCTCGTAGCACATGAGTAAGTCCAACAATATCTGTCCCCAAATTACAACAACCTACACACACACAATATCGTCCGACTGCTCGCACCGCACACGAGAAATGTTAGTCTACAGTATGTGGAGCATGCATGGGTAGCACACATGCACTACTGTGTCACCGCTCTTAGTGCAGTGTTAGCGCTCGCATTATGGGACAACCACATGCCTCCTCAGTAACAGTAAACAGTAAACATAACGCTGCACTAAAAAATTGCACAAGAAATTACCAGCGTCCGTCTACCTGCCCCATACACTTACACATAAGTCCCTCTATGTGTGTGCGCATGAGTATCTGCCTTGTCCACACGCTCCTCACATACACAGTTCCACAGGCTGTGCACCTGCAGCAAATCTCCAATTTTCAGCCACAGCTGTTTATGCAATACATAATTCACTCTACAAATCCTCTCAGCTTTAGTGCACAGCGCAAACATTTCCTGTGTCTCAAGCCCTTTTCATGCATCTCCCTTAGCAACGCACCGTCAAAGCGCATGCGCATACACAGTACTTGACGGTGTAACAGCTCATGTCACCACTAACTTTCTTGTCGCATCACTCTTCCGATTGCACAGGTTTACAACATGCACACTATTTCTACAAACATTAACCCCCTCAAACAGCATTCCAACACTTATACACTCTCATCCACTCCATCCACTTAAATGGGAAAAAGGCACAGCCATTCTGATTGGCTGACTTTAGTCCCTTTCATGACGTCACATTTAAAAAAAAAAGGGCACATGGTTTTCACTGCCAACCAGATGGTGTGGGAACCATTTGCCACCGAAATGTGATGTTACAAGCCATATTTAAGGCTGTGACATCTCATTTGAGCTCAAGAAGCAGTTGGGTCAACAAAGCATATTTAACATGGGGTTATTGGATTAACAGATGAAGATAAAGACAGAAGATAAAGAAAAACAAGAAATAATCACAGATGAAGAAAGAAGAAGATGGAAGATTACAGAAAGAAAAAATGTGTTACCTGTCCTTGATCTTCACGATGGATGGTGTTGGATTGTGTTTTGTGACGTCATGGTACGAGAGCTTGCTAATACCCCAGGAGGGCCAAAGCTTCTAAAGGTAAGATACATTTTGAATGTATGTACTTTTATTTTTATAGTTTTTTTGATTGGAATTTTATTCTTTTATGTTTTTAATTGCCCATTAACTGCTAATGTATTAATCTGTGCCTGTTTATGGTACAGATGAATACAGTGGGAGCCAATGCATTTTTTGGCAAATGCATTTCTTCTATTGATTGTTATTATCTATGTCTTTTTTGTTTAGATTCAATTGATTTCAATTGTGATGGCTTGGTTTTTTTATTTTTACAGATTGGTTAGCGATTTTTTTTAATGATGTATTTTGGTGGCTACTGGTTTTAATTACGTGTCGCCTGGTGGTTGTATGAATTAATTGTTTTGTTGGTTACTGCTTTTAGGTATTAAATTTATTTTTTTGGGCTAGTGATATGATTTATGTAATTGATTGCATAGTGGTTTTAATTATTTTATTGAATACCTAGTGGGTTTTTTTCTTTAATTGATTGTCTAGTGGTATTATTTAGTTAATTGCTCGGTTGGCTGGTGGTCTTAATTTTTGTTTCTGGGTGTTTAGGTGCTTGTTGTATCTGGTTTATTATTGTGTATTTTTGACATTCATGCTTTTGTATTAGAGTGAACATTAACTGATAGAGTAGCTTATCACGCCCATATTATATGGGTATGATGTAATGCTATGCCACTCAATGAGTACAGGGTGGGTATAGTGGGTCTGAGGTGGGTAGTTAGGCCTCCCAGGTGGGTAATGGGGCAGGGTGGGTTAACCCCTTAATTATTATAGCGGTTATTAACCGCTAAAGCTGTCACAGGGCTCTGTCCTGGGACCCCTTCTCTTTTCTCTCTACACACTCTTTCTAGGTGACCTAATCACATCTTTTGGGTTTAAATATCACCTCTATGCTGACGACACAAATTTACCTTTCAACCCCTGACCTTACACCTGCTATACAGACCAAAGTTTCTGAATGCCTCTCTGGAATATCATCCTGGATGGCCATCCGCCGACTGAAACTTAACATGGCAAAAACAGAGCTCCTTATACTTCCTCCCAAACCTGGCCCTACTACCTCCTTCCACATTGCTATTGGAAATACGATCATTCACCCAGTAGCCCACGCACGCTGCCTAGGGGTTACATTTGATTCCTCACTCTCATTCTCCTCTCATATTCAAAACGTTTCTAAAACTTGTCGCTTTTTCCTCCGCAATATCACAAAGATACGCCCTTTCCTCTGTTACTCAACTGCTAAAACTCTGACTCAGGCCCTCATTCTCTCACGTCTCGATAACTGCAACCTCCTGCTGTCCGGCCTTCCTGCCTCTCACCTGTCTCCCCTACAATCTATCCTAAATGCTGCTGCCAGAATCACTCTACTCTTTCCTAAATCTGTCTCCGCATCTCCCCTCCTGAAATCCCTCTCCTGGCTTCCGATTAAATCACGTATCTCACACTCAATTCTCCTGCTCACTTTTAAAGCTTTACATTCTTCTGCCCCTCCTTATCTCAGCCCTAATTTCTCGCTATGCACCATCCCGACTCTTGCGTTCTTCTCAAGGATGTCTTCTTTCTACCCCCTTTGTATCTATAGCTTTCTCCCGCCTTAAACCTTTCTCACTTTCTGCCCCACATCTCTGGAATGCCCTTCCCCTCAATACCCGACTAGCCCCCTCGCTATCCACCTTTAAGACTCACCTTAAGACACATCTGCTTAAAGAAGGATTTGAGTAGCACTGGATAATCATGGACACATGACACATAAAGCTTGGCCCCCTGCAGACGCACTTACTAGTATTCCCTACTGTCTCTGTACGTTCTCCCTACCTACCAATTAGATTGTAAGCTCCTCGGAGCAGGGACTCCTTCCTTAATGTTACTTTTACAGTATGTCTGCAGCACTTATTCCCATGATCTGTTATTTATATTATTTGTTATTTATATGATATGTATTACTACTGTGAAGCGCTATGTACATTTATGGCGCTATATAAATAAAGACACACAATACAATACAATACAATATCTGCTTTAATTGCCTATTAACTTTCTGACGTTAAACCCGATTGTAACAGGGGACTTATCCCTGTTCACAGATGTGCCTCTAATCCAGCAGTGTGGTGGTTAACTGCTGGTAGGCAATTAACTAACACCACCTGCCTGATTGCTTAGAAAAGCCTGTCTTTTGAGACAGGAAGTGAGACTCTTTAGCTCACACCTGAGCTGAACTTTGGAGACAGAGCAGAGATTCCTAAGTCCACAATGGGGCTGAAGCCAAGGAAGGACACATGTCTTGAGCGACAAGCTGACCACAAGACAAAGGGGACAAGATTCTAAACTTGGAGCCTGCATTTTCTGTGCACACAAGGGTGCGGTTCCAGGAGAGCAGAGAAGCTTCCCCTACAGCAGCCCAGCTAACAGATAAGACTTTTTCGTATAAGACTATTATCTAGGTCTGTGTATTGATAAATGTCTCCATGATTTGGGGCTGGTAAAGAGCCTAGCTAACCTACCTACCAATTAGATTGTAAGCTCCTCGGAGCAGGGACTCCTTCCTTAATGTTACTTTTACAGTATGTCTGCAGCACTTATTCCCATGATCTGTTATTTATATTATTTGTTATTTATATGATATGTATTACTACTGTGAAGTGCTATGTACATTTATGGCGCTATATAAATAAAGACATACAATACAATACAATTAAGGGGTTAGGGGCTAATAGATTGTATTGTTATGTATTGTTGTTGGCATCAGAGGACATGGCCCTCCTGTATGCTGATGAGGATGCCCTTCATGTTGGCATGGGTAAGTAGAACAGTTTTTATTTACTTTATTTATGCAGGCTGGCTAATCTTGTGTTTAATAATGGGAACATAATCTATTATCTATATCTGGATAATAGTTATTTGCACATTACTGTACTGTATGTGTTTGGTGTGGGGGGGAGGTGTATTTATTAAAATGTAGGCCATGTTTTTTTATTTTTAAATACAGGAATGGTACCGAAGGCAAGTGGGGACCCACAGGGACAATCGAGGACTCACGGATGCCCACAGGGACCACCTGAGGAACTCCGGACACCTGCGGGTAGCACCCGAGGGCCCCCAGACATCCGTGAGGACAACCCAGGGACCCCCAGACACCTGCGGGGACCACCCATGGACCTTGTTGGGGCCCACGGACACCCATGGGGACCACCAGGATGCCCACGGACCTAATGGGGAACACCCGAGGGCCCTCAGACACCCGGGGACCCCCACCATCCTGTGGTTTTAATTCTGTGTATCAGAAAATAAATAACAGTTTTATGTGGGAGCACAGGGGGTGGGTTGTGTTTTGTTGTTTATTAAATATTGTAATTGTTTTTGGTGGCCTAGGAGGTGGCTAGTAGGGCAGGTGTGTGTATTTTTTAGTATTGTGGATAGTAGTGGTGGTGGGTGAAGGGGGTATTAGCCCCAAGGATAGGTGTTTAGGCATACCGGGTGGGTAGCGGGAGGGGTTAACCCCTTCATTACCTTAACGATATTAATGGCTATGGTAATGAAGGGGTTAAGTCCACCCGCAAGCCCCCCACAAGGCCTAAACACCCACCAAGGGCCAAATACCACCTTCACCCACCCCCGCTACCCACAATAAGCATGGCACAGGTGGTTAACCCCTTCATTGCCTTAGCGGTTAGCCGCTAAGGTAATGAAGTTGCCTGTAAATGCATTTTTCATGTATCCGATTCATGCCGGAGGTCTCCGGTACCGGAGTCTCCCGACATCAATCCGATGCAGGAAAAATGCATTTTTTTTTAAAGTGCCGTCTCGCCGCTTCTCAGCAGCTTCTCCCCACCTTCTTGCTAACTTTTTGTGGCGGGACGATTTGGAGAGGAAATCTTCATTCTAGAGCGGTGATCAGCCTCGATAAGCTGATCAGAGCTACTAGAATTGAGTTTTGAGAAGCTGGCAATTAATGGCTTATCGCCGCGAATTTGATGTTTTATTTTTACGGCAAAAAAAAGCATTTTTGCTCTTATCGCCAGCTTACTGGGGTTTACTGAAGAGCAGTAGGCTTTTTTGCCGATAAGCTGGCGATAAGGGGCTTATCGCTGCTTATAGCATGAAGCCCTAACTCTCACTTTATCCACCACTACCTCTACGTACAGTACATGTCAATGTAACATACATTTCCAACAATTATCCATTACTACAACACAGCATGTAAAACTGTGACAATCAACACACTAATGTCTCATTCACTAACAGCACAGCACAAACCAAATGATACTTTATTATTACATTGTGCTAATTTCCTCATCAAGCACTCTACCATGGCTGTTCAGTGCTCTCTTAACACATGGGCACGCTGGGCAGTTGCCCGGGTGCCCCATGAGCATCGGGGCCCCATGCTAATCTATGCACAGACCAGAATTTAACACTAATTTTCCGATCACCCACCTCAACATTCAAATCTCCCACTAACTCGAGAAAAATTATGACTTGTTGAGGAAAGTTGGCAGGGCCCAGTGCACTGCTTTGCCCGTGGGCATATAATGCTGTTAAGACGGCCCTGCTGCTGTTGTCACATACTCCACTATTCAGTACATTGTAATGTATACTATCATCAACACTACTTTGTTACCTTCACGATCATTCTCAGTACAGTGAGAACAATTGGGGAAAAAAATTAAACATGGCTAAGAGAAACAAACAAAGACAGCATCGTGCTCAACAAACTGCAAATAAAACACGTAACACAAACTAAAAAACACCAGCTCAAAGTACCAAAGAGTGGCGGGCAAGAAAAAAACATCTAAAACTTGCATTGTAGAAAGATTTGCACTTGCACTTATCAATACCTTCCACAAGCACTGCTCCATCCACCAGTACTATCACAATTACACCAACAGAGAATGAACCAGAAGAACAGTACACATTGCATTATGATGATTACAATTTACACTGTTGTGAACTTCGTACTTTTGAAAGCACATTCGAGAATAACACATTTTACTAAAAATGATACATGCCACAACAGCTCTATCAGTACTATCCTTGAATTGCCAAAACCTTCCAGCCCGCCATGCTGACCTCACTGATGCTGTTACTTACTGAACAGTGCCAAATCTTTCTCCTTTCGGACAGGTAGACATAATACAACGGCAGACCACTACTTTACCAGTGTAGTGGATATGGATTGGAAAAAAGATTAGCTAGCGTCCAAAAAAGCACCATCAGCTCACCGAATGGAGGGCTAAAAAAGTTTATTAAGACTACATAAAAATGAAAATGGGGACAAACAAAAAACTAGTACATACAACCCTACGCGTTTCAGGCTCCTTAGAGCCCTTTCTCTCTATTTTGCAAGGATCTCAGGTAGCAGTTTCCATTGGAGCTCCTCTATTTTCTGCATGCTGTCCTCAGAGACTTTTCCACCCACTGTTATTTTACACCCACATATTGACTTCCCCTTGTTGCTTACCTCAGTTGTCCACTTTATTATTGTATTATTTTTTGGAACTCCCTGTTATAGAGCTTTGAGTAGCTCCACCATTGACCACTACTTTACCAGTGACTGTCACATCGCTTGGCAACATATGCGCTGCAGATTACATGTTACCAAATGGTGAATGCATCTTCACCATTGCCATATACTCCAAACAACACCATCAACAATATCATCCATTTCATTCTCCAGCCATGCTCAATTATTGGTGTATCCTTACTGAACAAAGACAATCATACAATACCCATAATTTTAAGTGGCAACTTCAATATAAACTTCAATTTGGACAAAACTCTGCTCATTACGTTCATGAAGCAAACATTTGATTTAACTCTCAATACAGATCCTGCCATTGCAACCACAATGTCTGGTTCTACAATTGATGCAGTCTTTGAACACCATTTAAATAATTTACAATCATCTGTATATGTTTTCTATTTCAGTTATCATAAATCAATTGTATCATGTATTTAAAATGATAGTATGGACATTTAATGTTAAAGTGCATAAATGTTTTGCAATTTAAACTGTCTTTAATTGCATAGCATACATTACACTGTACAATCACTACAATTTAAAAACACAGAGAAGTTTCACTTCCAACGTGTGTGTTTAGCACACACCATATTTTTTTATTGTTTCTGGATACCGTGATAACACAAATGACAAACCGTTCGGTGGGGTCATGCCACATCGTTCGAGATGGCAGCAATTTTATCAAGATACTAGAATAGGCCCTTTACACAGCCTTTAAAGTGATGAAGAAAACCAATGCATAAAATCAACAAGAACAGTAATGCAAGCCGCACATTTTACATAGACCTGCGTCAATATGCAAATGTAATGCCGCCCTAACGCCTTCAAATTGGCTCTATACTGTATATATCCCTCATCTCGTCGCAGATATCTCCAAAAATAGAGCCGCTAAGATTAATACATAGACACACACTAGCAGGTACATTTGAACGCGAGTTGTGTCAAAATAACAACTTTGTGTCTACATTTTGCTTTTGATGCACAGAGCCACAAAATGTTTAACCAAAGAAGGCAGCATTCATTATTATTGGAGTAATAACCATCATACATTATTTATTTGAATAATTCTGTTATCTTGTTAGTATTTATTTAATATGTTTATATATAACAATATTCATATAGCGCCTTTATTCAGGCCACTATACATTAGTTAGTAAAATAATGGTTAGGTTACATATGGAACATTTCATGTGATGGTCATATAATCATTGTTAAGATGTCTTTGTGGTGGGCAGGGGTGGGAACATTATGGTCAGGCTATGGGTTAGGTGTATTAAGTGTTTGCTTGGTTGGTGGGCAGTGGTTGGGATCAAGTCAATTGTTCTACTGAACATGATGTAGATTTATTGTATACAGCAAAGGCTGTGCTAGTTGAAATCTACTTTATAGATATATATAGATAAAATAAATAATTTTGAGGTTATATGACGTCCCTTTTTTTTAAAAGTGACTTTTAAAGTAGTGCAAAATAAATGAGTACTTTAGTATTAGGATATACCTCTTTTATGTGGATAAACAAGTGATATTATAAGACAAGCTTTTGAGAGTCCTCTCTTCCTCGGGTCAGCAATAACTGATTTACAGAAATTCCAGGAGTTTAACACAGATGTAAAATCCAAGATAACAGTCTACAGCAGAGGCGGTACGGAATGGCAGAGGGAACCCGGCTACTTTTAATTTAATTATTTTCTTATTAAAATAGAAATATAGATTGAACATGTGTTTCCCAGATAACACAACATATCCTAGTATAACTCAAAATCCCATAGAATTTCCATAGGATTCAATAGCATTGTTGACGCAGTATATCACAATATTTTTCAACATAATGTATCACACCAAAATAATGAAGCCTGCAATATCTGCGCATAAAGTTTAAAAATAAATAACTTCCCTTACCAAACAGAGAATTGGTGGCTCTCTAATTCATCCAGGTAAGAAGAACTTGTTGAGGAGCTTCCCAGTTGTGTATGTACGAAAATGGCTTCTGCTTTTTGTGTCCATGGCCATTGCTGTTCGGTTGGATCATTTTCATTATTCTACACAAAATAATACACAATAAATCATTTAAAAAAAATACACGTTTTTGAAAAAAAGAGTTAAAAAGACAGGTTGTTGACTTATACAGTCCTACATGCATGAATACTCCAATATTACTATGATTTAAAGGAGAGTACATACTGTAGTGCCCATGGTTATTCTAACACAAACCAGTGGCAATCGCCAAAAAGACCCAGATACATGCTGGATACATGCCTTAAATGTGCCTTAAACTAGACCTAGCATTTGTGTATTGATTAATGGCCCATCAGATAACAGCAGGGGTTAACTGAATGGGACTGCCAGGGACCCTGCTGTGTTAATCCTATGGGTCATTAATCAATGCAGAAATGCCTTAAACTTGCCTTAAACTAGTCAGGTTACACCCAGCACATACCCAGCATGTAACCGGGCTAGTTTAAGGCAAGCTTTAGAATAGTCATAGTCTCATCTGTATGTGTATATCATAAGAGGAGGGGTGTTATACTGTATATATGTGACTATTCAAAACAGGAACAAATGACCAAAACTTGTCAAAAGAGAAATTATAACTACATTTATTTATGTCATTATTTGGGTGATACATTTTGATCTCTTTGGGATTAAATGGCAGGATACCACAGTTGCATCATGCATACAGTACAGTATGTGTATTTCTGGTACACTGAAGATCACTACAGCTGCATATCAGATTGATGGATCTTGTTTACAGCTGCGGCCGCCTTTATCCCAATGCGGCCAGATCCGCGGTGCTCTGCTAACCGCGGGCAGATGCAGTATATTTTCTGTTTTTCCGTAGCGCTTTCCGGTATGTTAGCGCTCGGATTTTTAGCACTGTCCGCTATACTGCAATACCATCTAAAAACTCAGGTGGGCGTTCGCGAGCTGTTGTTTTAAAAGTCTAATGCATGTCTAATGCATTATGTCTGTGTGTACACGCGCAGTATTTGTAAAATGGAGGATTTACAGTATACAGTAATTCGAAAATATTGTGTTGCGTCTTCTTCGAATATAAAATTATCACATTTCTATACAGTACTGTATGTACTGTATTACAGTATTTTATAATCAGTACTTTTACTTGTTTTCATACTCTTTTTATATTATGCGTGTACCGTACAGTACTGTATGTCCCATTTGAACATTGTTGAAACGCATAGGCGTGTTACAGTATCACATTTCGGCGCATACAGCGCTCTCCCTCTCGCACCCGCACACACACGGCTAAAGAAGTATTTCAACTTCTTATCTACAGTTCAGTACACCTCTCCCAGCCAGATGGCTTTCTGGCTTCAATCATCCCGAACCTGACATCACATTCCTGCGTGTATAACGTACAGAGCCTGGTGTCACATTTCAGTTCAGATGATTAATGCGCATGCGTGTATAACTTCACAATCGTGTGGAAGTTCAAGTCTGGAAACATTTTTTTTTTAATGTTTCGTTTCCAGACATGTGTGCCTGCAGAACAATTCTTGTTATTCTGATATTCTATCGGTACTGTAGCTTTTTAATGTGACACTGGTCATTCACATGCTTTATGTAATTGTTATTGATTTGGGGGTCTGGCGATCAAAACATTATGATGACCTGTTGAAAATATGTCTTTGAACTACAGTACAGTACTGCTAATCCTTCATGCAGCTTTACCCCCCCCCCCCGCAGACACACACAAGGCTCAAGGATTTCAACTTCTTATCGACACCTTTCGAAAACCATTCATTTTTAAAAGCTTGGCTTTGTGCTTTTAATCGTCCCGAGCCGAGCGTCACATCTCTGTGCCTGCGTGTAATCCTCTTTGGGAAGGGACCTAGTTGATGATTAATGCGCATGTGTGTATAACTTCACAATCATGTGGAAGTTCAAGTCTGGAAAAAAATATATATATATTTTTTTATGTTTCGTTTCCAGACATGTGTGCTTGCAGAACAATTCTTGTTGTTCTGATGTTCTATCAGTACTGTAGCTCTTTAATGTGACACTGGTCACATGCTTTATGTAATTTTTATTGATTTGGGGGTCTGGGGATCAAAACATTATTATTACCTGTTGAAAATATGTCTTTGAACTACAGTACAGTACTGCTAATCTTTCATGCAGCTTTATCCTCCTCCCCCCCCCGCAGACACACACAAGGCTCAAGGATTTCAACTTCTTATCGACACCTCTCGAAAACCATTCATTTTCAAAAGCTTGACTTTGTGCTTTTAATCGTCCCGAGCCGAGCGTCACATCTCTGCGCCTGCGTGTAATCCTCTTTGGGAAGGGACCTAGTTGATGATTAATACGCATGCATGTATTGGCTAATCCCTTATGCTAATCCATTATGATGACCCCCTCCCCAACCCTTTGAGGGTTTGTTTACGGTAACGCATGCACACTTGTTATAAACCCTTTCCGAATTGAATATGTTAATCTGATTATGTAACTAATGAATAAAAATGTAAGCCTTCTTGAAGAATCCCTTTCCTCACACATTCACAGTGAATTTAAAGTTCAAAGAAAAAAAATGTGAATGTAATGAAATATTTATTTTATTTTATCAGGAATAAAAAATACAAATAATCATTTTCACTCTTTATCTTCTTTGTACACGTACAGTAGTGTACAGTGGTGTACTGTAGTTCTTCTGTCAGTTGAAATTTGAGGGCCGGTGCATAATCATGGAAGAATGAAAAATACAAATAATCATGAATAGATCCAGCTCGTTAGACCTCATGCTGAATGGGTTAAGTGTCGATATCCCTGGGAACTCTATGCTGGTAAAGATAGATCTTCTTTTAGAGACCATGCTAAATATGGATCAACGGATGGAGAAGATGGATCAACGGATGGAGAAGATGGATCAACGGATGGAGAAGATAGAGACTGACATAGCGGGGATTTGCTCGGAGTTCATGCCCCTTTATCTCGGACGCTGGAGCAGGAGGGTGGCATGGATGGTATGAAAGGGACCTTCAACCTTCCATCGTCAAGCGCACCCCCTCCATCAGAAGAATATGTGTTCATATATGCCGTTGACGAGGATGTCATGAACACCCCGTCAAGACCATGCCAGGAGGCAACACTGACAAGGAGACCAAGACAGGAAGAAAGCATCCTCCCAGACAACCTACCCTCGCCCGCCGCCATAGCACACCTGCTCCCAGAAAAACACCCGCTCCCAGAATCCAACCCACATACGCTTGCATTGAGACGGTGTCTGACATCATCCTGCGCGAGCTGCCCCAGCCACTCAGGGAGAAGTATAGGTTTGCAAGTGCTCGTAAACCCCAGAGGCATGCCTTGTTAATTTTCAAGCACCACGTGCCATACCCGTTGTACTTAGGGTGGGCCCACAATGGAAAACTGGAAAACTACGAAGGGAATCGTGAGAAAAAGGCTCTTCCTGAAAATTTAAGAAAGATTATTGTGGAGGAATTGCAGCGCTATTTTTCAATTACCGATCCTTTAATGAAAATCGTGCGAGACTCCATTAATGGCATTTTGCGGCATACAAGGCATTGGCCCTGGAAGGACAATCTGCTGGGGATCGAATTCGCTTCGTGATTGGTCATCTGTTAAAATGTTGATTCATTTCTGACTTGTTCATTGTTTTAAATTGTACTCTAATATGTTTTTTTAAATATACCTGTATGTTTTTAATTACAGTACACATTAATGTTTTTTTACTTACAGTACAGTACTCCACCAATAGAAATAATGTTGATTGTTGTAGATTGTATTCATACTGTCAATGTTTTTACTGTATTGGACACCATTAATGTTTTTTACTTACAGTACTCCACAAATAAAATAAATTGCTGGTTTTTAAAATATACCTGTATGTTTTTAATTAAAGTACACCATTAATGTTTTTTTACTTACTGCGCATTACAGTACATCAAAACAGTATTACACAGGCGGCACACTATATTTGAGTGCGGCTCATTCCGCAAGCCGGGAAATGTCCCGGCTTGCGAGCCGCACTCCCTCAGCGTGCCGCGCATCACCGATGCGCGGTCACGCATCATCGGGTGCCTGTGCCGCCTGTTCGCGTGCCCAGGGCTCCCCGAGGGAGCCCTGGTGTCGCGTGGATGTACTGACGGCGGCGGGACGTTCCGGGGGACCCGGCGGACCCGGTAAGGAGAGGGGGAAGCCCCGATCGGCGGGCCTCTCCTCCGAGGCTTCGGCGCGTGCCCGGCACCCTCCGGCGCGCGCCAGGTTACTGCTGCGGCCGAGAACGGGCAAATGCTCGAATAAACTCGGCCGCAGCAGTAAAACGCATTATCGGTATTTTTATTATTATTACAGTAGAACACACATACTGCACTGTAATACATGTACAGAATAAATGCATACTTTTTATTTTTGGGTTTTTTTATACAGTACAGTATGTAAAAAAGTATGTAAAAAAGCTCAGTTATTCTATCCTAATCAATACAAATGGCACTGATTCAGATTCAGCAGTGTGCAAGCATCGTTACAAAATGCGATATTATCCATTGAAATCCCTCCATTTATCCTTCTCAGCCCGATTACAAAGTTTCTTTCCTGAGGAAGAAAAATAAAAGTATTACTGTAATGCAGGCCTGCACAAATCCAGTCCTTGAGGGCCGCAAACAGGCCAGGTTTTCAGGATATCCCTACTTCAGCACAGCTGGCTCAATTAGTGGCTCAGTATGACTGAGCTACTAATTGAGCCAGCTGTGCTGAAGTAGGGATATCCTGAAAATCAGGCCTGTTTGCGGCCCTCGAGGACTGGAGTTGTGCAGGCCTGCTGTAATGGTTAGTTCAAACTAGTCAGTCCCCTAAAGAAGTTTCCACAGTCAGTTCCCGCAGTCCCCTCGGTCAGTCCCAACAATTATTTTCTCGGGGGGCGTCTCTTGTTCACATACAGTACACGCATATGCCTAGATGTGATGAGGGTGTAAAAGTCCAAGTGAAGTCCTTAGGATGATGGGATGTGATGATTCTCGCCTCGAACGAAATATACGTGGAAAAAAGAAAAGACAAACAGATAATGGTGCAGTAAATGAACACTGGGGGGGTGAGTGAACACTAACAACACAGGACACACAAGACAAACAAACACTAAACACTAGCACGGCCTATATAATTAAAAGAAAAGCAATTAAATTCTAAAACACGAAACTTCCCCGTTTTAGAAGTGTTTTAGAAGTGTTTTTACTGTGGTGGAAATCTGCAGTCCCAAGAGGAGAAATCTGCAGTTTCCAAGTGCCTAAACCGTTTTGCGGGATCACGGTTGCTGAGGAGGACTGGAGAGAGCGTGCCTGAGGTGGGACCACAGCGGAGGTGACGTCACGTCCGCCTAGAGACCCCGTCATTCGAGCGACCTGCCTTCCATTCCGGTCACGTGTGGACGTCGATCAGAGTGCTCCGGTCGCCATCTTTGTGAGCCCAGCTGTATGCATCCAGCTCGCTGCCTTTACCCTGCCAGCATCTTGTGAGTAGGGTTGTAATTTTACCCCTCCGGATGCGGTTATGCACCCTCCACACCCCAAATAAATTGCTTTTCTTTTAATTATATAGGCCGTGCTAGTGTTTAGTGTTTGTTTGTCTTGTGTGTCCTGTGTTGTTAGTGTTCACTCACCCCCCCAGTGTTAATTTACTGCACCATTACAGTATCTGTTTGTCTTTTCTTTTTTCCACATATATTTCGTTCGAGGCGAGAATCATCACATCCCATCATCCCAAGGACTTCACTTGGACTTTTACACCCTAATTGGTTTGAATTTAACTCATTTGGCGCCGGTCACCCTTCTTTTGTTATGCCATTCTGACAGGTTGTACTACCAGTCATTCACCTGGCTGCCTATGTTATTTATTAATATTTAATTTGTAATATTAGCGCTGTTCTGCACCTATTCTTTTTTCTGTGTAGATGTGATGAGACGCATACTGTATGCGTTTCAACAAGTTTCCAATGACATGCGCCTAACTGTGGAAGCTGCACAGCCAATGAAATTGCTGGACTACATTTTGGCAAATTGTGACTACAAGAACTAAATAACCATAAGCAAAGCGATTGATTACAGGAGAATCGCTTTAATGTGCATTGATATTGATATGGTAAAAAAATTATTACATACGGCAGCTGTACCCACCATAGACTTTGCCATTCGGTTGGCGCCGAGCCACTGCCAGTCCCGTAGTCTTGATAATACACGTAGTTGACAGGTGACAGCGGGCCTGCTATACCTGTAGTTGACAGCTGATGAAGCTGGAAATCGCTTTGGTACATGCAAGCTTGCTGGTATCTGTACGTGAAAACCTGCTCAGGCTGCAGGTATCCAGGGGGGGGGGGGCTGATAGCAAGGGTTGCCGGTCAGCAGGTTTTCACAGACGGTCGGACCGTTATTGGAAGCCGGTGCTGGCGCTGGCGCATTGCTTGCCTGGGACTGACAATTCTTAGTTGGTTTTACCATGATCTTTCACCTTTTGAACTCTCCATGATCAAAGATACTGGAAAATTCAGGGGCAACACACCAATACCCGCCTCCTGTAACTCCGGGTGCAGGAGCAATACGAAAAAAACGTGGATCGATGCATAACTTTTTCCTTATCGCGCGCTTCCACCCCAGAGCATCTGGTGAAAATTTGTAAAAGTCATAATTTTCGATAAAATATTGATAAATTTGACGAACTGTGGCCATCTTATCATCTGCTGAACTAATTGCTGACCATATTAAATAAGCCTACATTATGTTGGGCTTTAGGAACACGGACTGCA